>NC_055998.1:70435361-70738688 GCF_018446385.1 Zingiber officinale
GACAGGCGACAACAACAGACTCCCGAGCGACTTCACGCTCCGAGGCATGAGAATCCCCGGATGTCTAGGGAGCGGCCCCGACCGTCCGCTCGGGAAGAAGAAAATAGAAGTAACACTTCCCGAGGCGAGATCAACATTATAGCTGGCGGACCGACCGGAGGCAACTCTAACCGAGCAAGGAAGGCGAGCGTCCAGCAGCTCCAGATCCATGCGATCGGCTGCAGCCAGGAACGGGCAAACGGACCCGAAATCAGTTTCGGGCCCAGGGACTTGGAAGGAGTTGAAGTTCCCCACGACGACACTCTTCTCATCAAAGCGGTAATAGCCAATTACACTATACACCGCGTTTTTATTGACACGGGAAGCTCGGTCAATATCATATTCAAAAAGGCCTTCGATCAACTACAAATTGATCTTGCCAAGCTGCTGCCCATGACAACCCCCCTTTATGGGTTTACGGGCAATGAAGTTCAACCGGTCGGACAGATCTGGCTGGCCATATCGTTGGGAGAAGAGCCGCTCAGAAGGACGCGGACTGCAAACTTCGTTGTGGTGGACTCTCCGTCAGCGTACAATGTTATATTGGGACGACCGGCTCTCAGTGAATTCCGAGCGGCAGTCTCCACTTTCCACCAGAAAATCAAGTTCCCGGTTGAAGACAAAGTGGGAGAAGTACGAGGAGATCAACTAGTGGCTCGGCGATGCTACGTCGAGATGGTCCGAGCAGAAGCCAATTCTGCTCGAAAGACGCCATGGATCGAGGTGAACGCTATAACTGAAAAACCTCCCTCTTTGGTTTATGGAGAAAAAGAGGAAGTGCAGATTCACCCGACCCGATCGGAGGCCACAACGTTCATTGCGGCCAATCTGGAGGCCAACCAGAAAGAGGAAGTGATCAAATGCCTCCAGAGAAACCGTGATGTTTTCGTCTGGTCGACGCATGAGCTGCCCGGAATTTCACCGAGTATAGCGCAAAGACGAGCTCCACATCTGCTCTACCATGAAGTAGAGAATGAGGGACTTCAAAGAACAAAATGCAATCATCCGATCGGAGGTCGAGAAACTCTTGGAGGCCGGACATATCAGGTCCAGTTCCCTAGCTGGTTGGCGAACGTGGTACTAGTCTCCAAGCCGCAACAAATGGAGAGTGTGCATCGATTTCCGGAACCTTAACAAGGCGTGCCAAAAGATTTTTATCCTCCGCCTGGATCGATCAACGGTGGATTCTACATTTCATGAGTTGATATGCTTGCTCAACACATATCAAGGCTACCATCATGCCACTCACCGAGAAGATCAAGATTCGTGACGGCCGACGGCACCTATTGCTATAATGTGATGCCGTTCGGACTGAAGAACGCAGGAGCCACTTATCAGCGCTTGATGAATAAAGTGTTCAAAGAGCAGATCGGGCGAAATCTGGAAGTATATGTGGACGACATTCTCATCAAGTCCGTCCGAGCGGCCGATCTCTTTGGAGACATGGAAGAGACTTTCAGAACGCTACGGAAATATGGAGTTAAGCTAAACCCTTAGAAGTGCCTGTTCGGAGCAAAAGGCGGGCGTTTCTTGGGATACATAGTAATCGAGCGGGGCATCGAGGCAAATCCCAGCAAAGTGAAAGCCTTACAAGATATGCCGCCTCCAAAATATCTGAGGGAAGTGCAGCGCTTGACCGGTCGAATAACTGCTCTGTCCAGATTCATCTCCAAGACCGCCGACCGGAGCCTGCCTTTTTTCAAAATCTTGCGCAAGGCCACTAAGTTTCACTGGGACGAAGAATGCGATCGGGCGTTCGAAGATCTGAAGACATACTTAAGCTCTCTGTCGGTGCTAGCCAAGCCAGCTGTGGGTGAGCCACTTTGTATCTACTTATCTTCAATCGAGCAAGCAGTCGGCTCGGCACTAGTAAGGGCGAGCGGAGAAGAACCTGTATATTTTCTAAGTTATATTTTAAAAGATGCTGAATCTAGCTACACTGGGCTCGAGAAGCTGGCTTTTGCTTTGGTCCTCACCGCTCGGCGCTTCCGTCCCTATTTCTTGGCTCATACTATCATCATCCGGACGAATAGCCCATTGGGAAGAGTGTTGTTGAATCCCGAAGCGTCCGGACGGCTCATCAAATAGACAACGGAGTTGAGCGAATTTGACATTCAATACCAGCCCCGGTCGAACCCGAAGCTATGTGGAAAATATTCGTGGACGGATCATCTACTCGGCTCGGAAGCGGGATTGGCGTACTATTACTCTCTCCTCAAGAAGAAAAAATGCACTTATCCGTCCGGCTGGATTACAGAGCTATGAACAACGAAGCAGAATATGAGGCCCTTATAGCTGGCTTACAGGCCGCCCGGCATGTGGGGGCCACACGGGTGATGTTGCATTCAGACTCTCAGTTGGCCGCTCAACAGCTATCTGGTACTTTTGAAATTAACAACGCTCGGCTCAAACTCTACACGGAAGCCTTCGAAAAGCTCAAGGCCAATTTCAGAGAGGTCATTATCCAGAAGATACCCCGAGTGGAAACCGAGGCAGATGAGTTGCCAAACTAGCAAGTTCAATAACGTCGATCGTCATCCAATGACCCAATTAAACAAGTATCTTTGGTGGCACATGTCGATTGGATGGAGGGCCTCATGTTCCGAGCGATGGAGGACAACCATCATAGAGTTTCAGACGCAGTGCGGTCGCCGATTGGGAAGTCGCCACTATTAAGAAGGAGAGCCATTGTTCACGCCATGGAGACCAACTCTACAAGAAGGCTTTTTCCGCCCTTTGTTGAATGTGTTCGGAGGACGCGGCGTACATCCTTCAAGAAGTACACCAAGGATCGTGCGGAGGGCATCCGGGCGGATGATCGTTGGCTAAGAAGATCCTGCTGGCCGGATACTTCTGCAGACGTCGCTCGGACTATCGACGTGCCTTTCCGCCAAGTATCACAACTTCTATCACCGACCGGCGGAGGAAATGAAGGCCGCCATCGTGTCCGTTCGACCGATGGGGAATGGATATCGTGGGTCCGCTTTCTCACGGAAGTTTTTGCTAGTGGCTGTCGACTATTTTTCCAAATGGGTGGAGGCCGAGCCACTGGCCAGGATCACCGAGCAGATGGTTAAAAAGTTTATATGGCAACACATCATCTGTCGGTTCGGCATCCCTCGTCGACTTGTTTCCGATAATGGGCGGTAGTTCGCGGGAAAGTTGTTCGAAGATTGGTGCAAAAGCTATGGCATTGAGCAACACTTCACGTCCGTGGCGTACCCCAAAGCAATGGTCAAGCTGAAGTAGCCAACCGGAAGCGCTCAGCTCGACCATTTGGGAGGAAGTTGGGTGGATGAAGTGTCAGGCGTCCTATGGGCCATCCGAACGACCCCGAAGGAAGGAACGGGCGTCACATTGTTCCATCTGGTGTATGGCGGCGAAGCGGTCATTCCTGTCGAAGTCGGCGTCGAGTCTGTCCGGATCCAGAATTATGATGATGATAACGCCGAGCGGAGGAACATGGAGCTGGATTTGGTCAAAGAAGAGCGAGCCAAGGCGTCCGTCCAGCTGATGGCGTACCGGCAACTGATGAAGCAAAATTACAACCGGCACGTAATCCCCCGAGCATTCCAGGTTGGTGACCTTGTCTGGAAGAAAGTAAAGTCGATCGGCGACGTCGGCAAGCTAGAAGCTCCTTGGCCGGGCCCCTTCAAAATCATCGAAAAGCTCCGCTCGGGCGCTTATTATTTGGAGGATGAAGACGGGCGGCAGCTGGATCGATCATGGAGCGCGAATCATCTCCAGCCGTACCGAGCTGGGTAAGAGGTGCGCTGATGTAATTTTGCATACGTTTTGGTCGCCTATGTACTTGTAATGCAGGAAGCAAAAATGATAAAGGATGACAAATAACTTCGCCGAACGGCAATGTTAAAGTTAGCCTTAAAGGTCGTGGAGCTCCGACGTTAAGAAGACCATCGAACTCCGACGTTAAAAATTGAGAGACGAGCCGGCGTCTATAAACTCTCCGAGCGGAAGACTGTCGAGCTCCGACGTTAAAAATCGAGAGACGAGCCGGCGTCTATAAACTCTCCGAGCGGAAGACCGTCGAGCTCCGACGTTAAAAATCGAGAGACGAGCCGGCGTCTATAAACCCTCCGAGCGGAAGACCGTCGAGCTCCGACGTTAAAAATCGAGAGACGAGCCGGCGTCTATAAACCCTCCGAGCGGAAGACCGTCGAGCTCCGACGTTAAAAATCGAGAGACGAGCCGGCGTCTATAAACCCTCCGAGCGGAAGACCGTCGAGCTCCGACGTTAAAAATCGAGAGACGAGCCGGTTTATAAACCCTCCGAGCGGAAGACCATCGAGCTCCGGCGTTAAAATCAAGAGACGAGCTGCTTTATAAACTCTCCGAAGGAAGACCGTCGAGCTCCGACGTTAAAAATCAAGAGACGAGCCGGCGTCTATAAACCCTCCGAGCGGAAGACCGTCAAGGTCCGACGTTAAAAATCGAGAGACGAGCCGGCGTCTATAAACCCTCCAAGCGGAAGACCGTCGAGCTCCGACGTTAAAAATCGAGAGACGAACCGACGTCTATAAACCCTCCGAGCGGAAGACCGTCGAGCTCCGATGTGAAAAATCAAGAGACGAGCCGGCGTCTATAAACCCTCCGAGCGGAAGACCGTCGAGCTCCGACGTTAAAAATCGAGAGACGAGCCGGCATCTATAAACCTTCCGAGCGGAAGACCATCGAGCTCCGACGTTAAAAATCGAGAGACGAGCCGGCGTCTATAAACCCTCCGAGGGGAAGACCATCGAGCTCCGACGTTAAAAATCGATAGACGAGCCGGCGTCTATAAACTCTCCGAGCGGAAGAAGGCGATCAAAAGGACTTGTAATCGCTATTAATATCGTTTGACTAACTATGCGTTCCGTTCGGCCCAGTACCCAAAGGTACTTCATCAATATCCAGTGAATAATCTCTTGTCGAATCAGAATATATTCGTCCGAGCGGAAATGGTACGCAAAATACTTCGTAAAAATACCTTTCGAGCACGAGAGGTGTGATAAGAGGCGAGCGGACAACACACATATTGACTAGCAAAAGTACAACAAGCGAAAGGATAGCATATTAAAAAGACTGGCCGAGTGGCCAAATTATAAAAAAAGGAGTGTCTTTGGCCGAGCGGCCAAATTACATGTAAAACTTATACTCTAGGGAAGGCGCCCCTTGGACTTCAAATATGTCATCGTGGCGCTCATAGCAAGGTCAAATGCAGTATACATCCACTCGCAAACCTTCTCCTAAAATTCAGGCGAGCGGATGTAATTCTGTCTCAGGGCGGCGACCCGGCTCGGCTCGGCCTCCTGATATTCTGTGAAGACCGCTTGGGAGGCAGCGAGGGATTCCTGCAGAGTTTTCAGCTCGTCCTTATACTTGATTGCGTCGGCTGAGCGGCCCGCCTTCTCTTTATCGAGCTACTCCATCAACTCTTTGACTTTCTGCTCCAATCCCCGAACCTCGACATTCTTTTTCTCCATATCGGAGATGGCCGTATTTTTTCGAGTGGTGGCCAGGGTTATTTTCTGGTCGAGCGACTTGACTTGCCGCTCGGACTCGGCCAAGGCGTGGGTCTGATCGGCCGTTTTCTTTTGCTCGGCCGCCAGCAAATCCTGAGTCTTTTTGAGCTCCTTCTGGAGCTCGGCATACAAAGGGCCTTGGGGAGGAGCGCCGCCCGAGCTCCGTAGCCTTTTAAGCTCCTCGTCCACCATGGCAAGCCGATTGGAAACGGCGATCTCCTCCACCCATCTCTGACAAAAGAAAATTTATTATAAGCCGATCGGAAAGAATGTGCGAGGGAGTTAGGAGAAAATACACCTACCCCGGTGGCCTGTTGCATGTGGCTATCAGCCAAGTTGCGGAGCGGAATCAGTGCCACACGCGCCCGAGCGTCGACCCACATTTCAGCTAAGGGCCCCTTCATCATGATCATGTGCTCAGGCGCTGTGGGTCGGTCGGCCTCGGGCAACAGTTCTTCGGTCGGGAGATGGAGTGAGACTCGGATGGTGCGGCGCCGACCAGGGGTCGTCTGGGCGGAAGTCGGAGAAGGAGCGGAAGCCGGCGCAGAAAATTGGGACAAAATTGTAGAACGATGGACCTAGTGGGGAGCGGGCGGAAGGACGCTGACTGGAACTACCTCGAGAGGGTCCGCGGACGCGTCAAGTCGGGAGGGAGTCCGATCGGACGAAATCGCCTCGATCTTTGGAGCTTTACCTCGAGAAGCGGCAGTAACTTGCGCTCATCCCGAGCGGAAGGCTCTCGACTGGCAGTTGCGCCAGTCACTTGCCCTGGAAGAGAAGCCTGAGCGGTCGACTCCCCAGCATGGGGCCCGCTCTCCTCCTCATTAGATCCGACCGGCTGGATGCCGAGAGCCTCCATTTCTTTGGCCACTGCGGCTTCGAGCGTCGCCGCCTTTTTCTTCAGAATGCCAGCCATCACTGACTCCATGACGGTGTTCGCTGCAAAGGAAAACAGAGAAAATCAGTTAGCAATTAAAGTGAATTTACCAAGTTAAATTCTTACCGAAATCGTTCGGTAGTGGGGCTCTGATCGGACTCAAGCCGAAGATGTACATAACCCCTTCTGGAAGGAACTTGTTGATGTCAAGCCGCATACCGGATAGCATGTTGGCGGTGTGGAGATAATCCGGCCGGGTCTTGAATCTTTTGAGTTCTGGGGAGAGTGGATTTCCGACCTGCCATTGGGTTCGGAAGGGAGCCCGCTCGGGAAGGCGAATATAAAAATAGAATTCTTTCCAATGCTTATTGGAAGAAGGAAGTTTATTGAAGAAAACCAAGTCAGGCCGAGCCTGGAACATGAAAGTGCCTGGCTCGGACTATTTTGGGTAATAGAAGTAGTAGAAGACCTCCGGTCGGAGGGGAATGTTATGGATTTTGAAGAGGACGACTACACCGCATAAGAGGTGGAAAGTATTGGGGACCAGGCTGCCGAGCGGAATGCCGAAAAAGTTGCAAACTTCTACAAAGAAGAGATGAATGGGGAGTCGCAGACCGGCAGTGAACTGGTCACGGAAAACACAAAACGCTCCGCGCGACGGTTTGTTTGGTCGAGCGGAATCTGTGGATAAGATGATTTCAAGGTTGGAGGGGATCTCAAAAGTATTAATTAGAAGGTCGGCGTCACGCCGATCGAATCGCGACTCCATGGCAGTGTACCATGGGCCGAGGGCTTGGTCTTCGGGTTGAGAAGATTGGGTCATGGTCCGGACGGACGAAATCAAAGGAGAAGGAAGAAGATGGCAAAGAAACAGTAGCCCAAGAACGAAAACTTGGGAAAGAAAAGCAACGGAAACGCCAGCAACAAAGAGAAAAAGAAGCAGAAAGAAGCAGAACCTTACAACGGAGAGGAGGATCGAGGGAAGAGCACCGGAGACCGCCGGAAACAGAAGCGCAAGATCGCCGGAAGTCTGGAGCGCAAGAGGAATTGGGAGGCACACGACAGCAGACGTGAGGTGAAGGAAGGAAAACGAAGCCTTTATAGGGTGGAGCCCAAGCGGCCTCCACCGTTGGATCCAAGTCGCGAGAATCAGAGCACGCATCGCACCGTTCATTGCGAACCGCCTCGATCCCATCAAAACCCACGCTGTCGCCGTACGATGACGCCAGCACCGCAACGTGGCATTTAGCCACTGGAATGCATTTAATGAGCGCGTGCTCGACCTTAATGATGGAGATTGGTGGAAAATTCGAAGAGACGCTACGGAAAGTTGGCGTTGACTGGCGTTTTGGCTACCCCCTTTGTTTCCGAGCGGATGGTATTATCATGGAGCCGCTCGGCCCAACTGATGGTCCAGTCAGTCGGACTAATCGCCTCCTTCGACTAGACTTGAAGGGGAGGCAAGTGATCCAGCGGTAAGAACGGAGGACCCCCTTTTCTGGGAAGTCAACGCCACGGGGAGGTCAAATTATCCGACGTCCGACCGGAGAAGCGGAGACCGATCGGCCGAACGGGGTCCCAGCTGAACCAAAGACGACCCGAGGGGACTAGGGGTTCCGACGCTCGTGGAACAGAGACATATGGCCGAGCGGATACTGCGAACAGTCTCCATAGAGCACATTACCGGGAAGCTCCCAAGTGGACCAGCACGAATGACCGGTCGGACTATGCCCATGACTGCCGACCGGTAGGACGCTCAGTGCAGGAACAGAAGATACAAAAGGACAGAGAAGCATATTCTGACAGCGAGCATGATCAACGATTAGACCATACGCAGGATCTTATGACAGCGGGTTCCCTTGTCACATCATAGACGTGCTTGGACTGTAGCAGTATGGTGTCAGGTAAGCTTTCTGACAAGCGCATACCGAGGTATGGGCTAAGGACACGTATTTGCCTCGGTAGGTGTTTGTGAGCACCTTCACAGCTCTATATAAGGAGCCTTATACTTAGCCGGAGGTACGTGTTCTTTGATATTCGGAGCCACCTTTTGCTGTCCACTTGCCTGACTTGAGCGTCGGAGGGTCGTCGCCGGGAACCCCTTCCCGGCCCGACTTCTTTGCAGGTTCGCTGGAGCTCCGTGTGATCGGTCGGGGATCTACGTCAGCAGCGAGGAGAGCGTCACGTGCCCAGCGTCCGTTGATTCAGCGATTCAGACATGATCAATATGCTATACATTTCTCCTTAATCCTATCATGATTTTATATTCTCATGATAGATAGCATTGAAATGATATAAATTATTTCTAGAATACTTTCTAACATTATTCAAAGGAATTGGCTCAATAAATGATACGTTGGGTTTCCCCTTAGAAACTCCCCCTTGACTTAAGCTTCCGCCTTTGAGCTTGGTCAGTTTCTTCCCTTATGGACATTGGCTCTGGTAATGTCCATTTTGATTGCAAGAGAAGCACATAATGTGCTCCATGCCTTTTCATTCCATGGGACCGACTTCTTTGGGCTTCTCCTTGCCCTTTGGTGCTACTTGACCCTTCTTCTTGGCTAATTTGGGGCACTTACTCTTGTAATGCCATTTTTCCCTACACCCAAAGCAAATAATATGATCTTTATTGTTACTAATTGAAATTTCTATACCTTTGTTTGTAGGGGTGGCACTATCTTCTTCTCTATTTGACTTGAAAGTAGAAGCTTCTTCTTGCTCCGGCATCAATGAATGACGCTCCCCCTCAATCCTAGAGGTGGAGGCATCTTCATCTTCTTCCTCTTGCACATAAAACAAAGAGTATGCTCCCTCTTTGCCTTCTTCATTGCACTCTATTGAGGATGAAACTTCTTGGACTTCCTCTTCTTCTGATGTTGAGCACCTCTCAACCTCGAAGTTCTCTTCTTGTTGATCAAATGAATTTCTCTCTTTGGATTTTTCTTGATTTGATGTAGTGGAGGGTTCTTCAGGAATCTTCACCAACTTGCTCCAAAGCTCCTTAGCATCTTTGTATTCCCTAATTCGGCTCAAAACATTGCATGGCAATAAATTGACAAATACCTTGGTCACTTTGTCATTTGCCTCGCATCTTTGAATTTGCTCCTTGCTCCATTTACTCTTCTTAAGATTTGTTTCCCTTATCATTCATTGGAGCCTCAAAGCCCTCCATTAGAGAAAATCATTGCTCTATCTCTATCATAAAGAAATTTTCAATCTTTGATTTCCAAATATCGAAACATGCTGATGTGAATGGTGGAGACATCCTTGTGTCATATCAAAGTCCATCTTGAAGTTGAGCTTTTGAAATCTTTGACTTGTTGAAATTTGGGCTTCAACTTCTTTTTCCTTTAGCTCGTTGCTCTTCCGGCGATGAGTCCGGCAAAGAGCAACCTCACTCTAATACCACTTGTTGGGACACTTCGGAGCTATGGGTGAATAGCTTCTCGCCCTTCGATAATAATGATTTGCAACGACATACTCGAAGCAAGCTCTCCAATGCTAACTATTGGGGTTCAATCAAAGCCCCATATTGAAAAGATTTGGTAAAGATCATGGGTTTAAAATGATGTAAAATATCTCCATTGGCATGAGACCTTTTGGAGAGAGCCCAAGAGTGGACAATATCATGTCATTGTGGAGATATGTGGGCATCCTTTGAGCACAACAATAACAATATGGATTTACTTGGTATCCACCTCAAGAAAAGGTGACTAATCCAAATATCTGACTCTTACTCATACATCCACTATGAATACACTCCTTGGAAATACTCCAGAGGTGGAAAAACATCGTACAAGACTCTTAATACAACAAGAACAAGAAAGAAGCAGATATAAGGAAAATTTTATAAGATTTACATAAATGAAACCCTAGCTAGCTTCTTCTTCTTGTTTGGGAACCCTCTTGCCCTTCGAAGTGCAGTAACACTTGTCTCCAAGAAGCTTTAAGAACTGGTGAGCTCAGTGAAGAGAGTGGAGAATAAAACCTATGAGCAATGCTAAGAACCGTGCTCAAAAAATCCTTTTCTAGGGTTACCATTGGCGCCTTAATCGATTAAAAATTCCCTTAATCGATTACCATGTCAGCAACCTGTATAAACTGCTATATTTTCAATCTTGTGGAAAAAGGCGATTCGCTCGCCCCCAGCGCCCCCGCCAACCCGTCCCTAGGCCAACACGGAGGAGGTAAATCACGGGTGACTACTAGCCATTAGTGCAAATGGTTAAGACATGGGGGAGTTATGCTCGGTCACGCCGAGTTTCGACCCCAAGACCTTATATGGCATCACCCCATGCCTTAATCGATTACCTTAGTCGATTAGGCATTGTTGAATTGATTAACCAGGTCAATTCAATAACATTCTATTTAATCGTGAGAAATAGCTTAAGTGATCAATCTGATCACCTAAGCTTCAAACAAAAACATTCTGTTCGAACCAAAAGGCACCGCAAGCGATTACCCTAATCGCTTATGGTGTCCTAATCGATTACACCAATCGATTATGCATGCTTTCTCACTATTCAGAGTTTAAGTGATTAGCCTAATCTCTTAAGCTATGGTAATCGATTAGCCTAATCGATTATCTAACCCTAACTACTAAACCTAGGTCTAGGGTTCCCTTACCCAACATCCGATCAATCTTGACCTATTGGGACTCCTCATTGCCTAGCATCTGGTCAACCTTGACCTGCTGGGACTTCTTCACCAAAGTGTCCGATCAACCCTTTGACCCACTTGGAGTTTTCTCCTTGCGCCAAGTGTCCAATCAACCTCGACTCCCTTGAACTTACCAACGCCAGATGTCCGGTCAACCTTGATCCACCCGGACCTCCATATAGTTGGCTTCACTTACTAGGACTTTCCTTCTACATATCTTCACTCACTAGGACTTTCACCTAGTTTCACTCACCAGGACTTTCCTTCTACCTAACTTCGCTCAAAAGGCCTTTCGCCTGGCTTCACTCACAAGGATTTTCCATTTTCCTAGCTTCACTCACTAGGGCTTTCACTTGGCTTCACTTCCAGTTCTTTCCATCTGCCTGGCTTCACTCACTAAGACATTCAACACCAAGTGTCCGGTCAACCTTGACCCACCTAGACCTCCACATGTCTGGCTTTACTCACAAGAACTTTCCTTTTACTTAGCTTTACTCACTAGGATTGTCACGCCCCAGAGAAGTCCCTGTCCGAAGAAATTTCGGCAGCATCTCCCCTGTACGACGGACAATCTGAAACTTTCTACAAACATAAATACCTCAGCCACAGGTGGCTGGAATAATAACAGTAAATAAAATCAATCACCACGCAGTTTAGATAAGTATTCAGCCTCTGGCTATCACAACCACGCAGTTAATAAAATAAACAACATAGTAATACTCTGACTCGAAAACAACCCTACTCAACTACACTCGTAAAGCCCAAATCCGATTTTTTTTTACCTCTTCTGCCGTCCAGGCAGGCATGTAGTAGTATAAAATCGAAAACAAATCCATCAACGAGACAAACTATATAATATCTAAGTATTCAACATCCAAATCCAAATATAGTCAAGTGAGAATCAAAAACAATACAAACGATAGCAAATAGTTGGAGGTCTGCAGGGGACTAGCAACTGGAACTCCCTCCTGACAGCATCAACCTGAAAATAACAACAATGGAGGCGGGGTGATTCCAACACTCAGCAGGTACAGTTGATATGCAAAGTAAGGAAATAACACCTAGCACTAATCATGCGTACAGTCTCCTGATGAATAAAGGTAAATACCAAACTAAAGTAAGCAGGAGAGAAACTGTACTAACCGTAACCTTAAAAGGACAAACAACCGAAGGTATAAGACCAGATGTACGCCAATCAAGGTATCAAGCAATGCAAAGATATAAGTGCAACAAACACAAACAACAACAATAAACGATCACGATACGATGCCAATGTCACGGTCACCCTCGACGCCACCACCGACCACATCAACAGTGGGACCGAGTGGGTAGAGGCTGACAACCGCACTCGCATCACTACTCCCGATGAGCGATCAAGTGATGACGTCTTTGAGTACATACATACTCCTACCCCAAATCATAAACGGGGAGCGAATGCCTCAACTCCCAGACAACGCGAGGGATCTCTAACGTGCTACACTGCGTCACACTACCCATGAGCGGACCAACGGAGCAACCTAAGAGCCAAACCGACATGCTACATCAGGTCCCGCTACCCACGAAGGCCACAACGGAGCACCGAACAGTGATGAAACTGGCAAAGTGCTCGACAATAAAGGAGCAATCAATCACTCAGCATGCAATCATGCGAATGGTGCATGTCACTAAACATGGTAATATACTATACCAATCTCTGGACATATCATAATGTGCACCAAAGCGAATGAATCATATCAAGGTATCTGATCCTATAAGGTATCAAACCTAGGTCCTGACATGGTAAAATATGGTTATATCACTACCCATGAGTATGTGGAATCAGGTACATATCCATACAAGATGTAAACAAACAATCAATCAACAGGTAGCATGTATTGGGCAGTGATTAACCGAAACAAGTAAGAAACACAATTAATGCATCTTGTTAATTTAATTACTAAGCATATCAAAGACAATAAGTCAAAAGTACCCGCCTCCGAAAATAGAAAAGATCGTATCCGAAACAGATCCCTCATCGAGACACCGTCTCGAGTCACAATCCTGTGATATCAAACAGACAATGTATTTAGCTATATAGCTAAATAAAAATCTCCAAAACTATTTAATACTCATATCCATTCCTTAATTCAACACATATACCTAGGTTAACATTAGTTATTAACCTATCTGTCAATCATCGACAAAATGATCAACACACTCATAGCAATGGCTCCTACATTGAAGTCAATATCCCTAATTATTCAACCATCAAAATGAACACAAAAACTCACCAAGAAATAGGGATTCCTCAGTTGATCAAGGTCGGAGGTATACGCTGTGATACCGCTGTCCAATCATGGTTAAATGCCCAAAAATTAGAAATCCATTACCCATCCCCTATTTCAGCAACTAGGGATAACACTTACCTCAACCCACAGTCAAAGTGGATTGTTGCCGGAAGAAGTAGATGCTGGCAAACCTCCTCACTCACTGAAACCCTACTTAACAAAACGGAAGAAGATCAGGAATACAACCATAGTAAACAACTAGATCCCAAACTTCAACTAATTAACCTTTACCTTCTTGACCGCCAGAAACCAGAGAAAAGATATGGTCGGAGGCAGTGCTACGGCACGGAAGAACCCCAACAGTGTACTCGGGTGCCGGAATCGGGGGTGGCCAGCGCTACTCGAGTGGCTGGCGTCGGCTAAAGGAAAAAGGGTAACAGCCGCAACTGGAAGGGACTCGGTTAGGGCACAAAAAGTAGCAGCCGGCGCTAGGAACTCCACGGCGCTTGCGGTGGTTCGGCTGTGGCGTCGGCGTGCTCGCCTATGGAGAAGCGGCGTCAGAGGGTCGGCGGTGGCTCTCGTCGTCGACGGCAGTGGCGAGGGGAAGAGGAAACCGCCGCGGCGGCGGTTAGGGCTCGGAGGCGTCGGGCGCGCGCGGGGAGAGGATCGGCACGCACGGGTTCGGGGAGAAAGAAAGAAACAGAGGAGAAATAAAGAAAAAGAATAAAAGAAAATGAAAGAAAATCAAACATTTCCTCTTTAAAATGGGGTAGCCTAAATAGGCTTTTCCGGGCCCCGTTTTCATCCCCGTTAACTTAGTCATACGAGCTCCGAAAAATTCCCGAAAAATTTCCAAAAATTCCGGAAAAATCCCTTACCATTATTCGCTAATTTTCAGTATTTTACAAGGACTTTCACTTAGCTTCATTCACCAAGACTTTCCTTCTACCTAGCTTTACTCACTAGGATTTTCACTTGACTTCACTCACTAGGATTTTCCATCTGCCTAGTTTCACTCACTAGGACTTTCACCTAACTTCACTCACTAAAGCTTTTCTTTTGTCTGACTTCATTCACCAGGACTTTCAATACCAAGTGTCCAATCAACACTGATCCACCTAGATTTTCATCTTCTGCCAACATTCCCGTTGGACTTGCCCTTATCTAATCTCTAGTTAGGACGTTTCAATCAAGTATTCGGTCAATCTTGACCTACTTGACCAATCTTCACACACGGATAATTACAACTGCAATCTTCATATATTGTCAAATATTAAAATCCAAACATCAAGACTCAAACTTGAACTAATTCAAGCTTAGTCAACCTGATCAACTTTGACCCAAGAGATATTGCACCAACACAAAGAACAAAATAAAATAAAGAGTGGAACTATTAGTGAAGGAATAAAACAACAAGGATTAGGTTAACTAAATATAAAATAAAGCAATATATACTTTCCTGAGAAGTGAAAATAATGATAAAGTAGTTAACTACATCAATAATATATTCTAGGAAGAGATAGAACATACCTTATTAGCTTAAAAAAAACAAGATCATTCCAAATCAGCCAAGGAGGAGAAATTTGATATCAATAACTATTTCAAACAATTTTTACAAGATAAAGATCATTTTACCATAATTTTTTATCCAAATAACTTCAAAATTAACATAACTTCTAGCTACTCTTGTTACTATCAAACGTATCATACACAACTAACAACAATAAAATATTCTATAATATCAGGCATGTCAATAAATAGAACAAAAAAAATGGTAGAAGAGAGTTTTTTTTTTTTTCTAATAATTGCTACCTAATAAAATTAAATGAATCAATTGAAATAGAAAATAAAAGTATAAGTGTCTATCATTTCTCAATTAAAAATTAAGTGAAAACTATAGAAAACAAATGATAGAAATTGTATTTCACTTGCAACTTTCTCTTAAGAATGATTTAAATTTATACATGAAAAGTATATTTTTTTTCAGAGAATAAAATACAAGAGATTCAGTCATAAGGAAAAAAAGTAAATTAAACTCAAAGTTATAAAAGAAACATTCAAAACATATACTAAACACTAATATTCTATAGGTGTGTACAAAAAAATATAAAGAATAAGATCATAAGGAAGTCCTCAAGAGAAACAAAGATGATGTAATTGTTTTTATTTTTTTATAAAACACCCCTTTAGAATATGAGTAAAGTTGCACTGATTTTAAAAAAAAATCATGAAATCAATATCATATATCTACAATTATCAATATGAGACTAAACAAAAAGTTTATATTGCAAGAAAAAAATCAATTAAAAATTAGCATAATAAATTATCATAAATCTCTTAATATACTTTTATTAAAATCAAATCATGTTATTTGGGTGAGAACAATAGCTTGGGCATATCTTGTGAAACAAGAGATAACAAACCCTTCATTCCTTTTATTTGCCTAAATTTTCCAAGTGAGTGCAAATGAAATTAACAAAGAACAATTAGTTAACAACGATGACATACTAATAGTAGGAAAACATAAAAGTAGATAGTTCAAAGCTTTTTCATCTAGAAAACAAAGAAAAATATTCTTTGATAACATAGAAACCTCGGCCATTAATCATATTTTCATGTCGTTTTAATCATCTAATGGTATTTCACTAAAATCCATATGTTCCCATAGTATTTAGTTCCTAGTTCGAGGGAGGGATCGGAGAATTCCTCTCACTCGATATCATCTAAGATGAAAGGAATTTAAACCTACAACACCAACTAGCTAATCTAGCTCAGCATATCTAAATTGACTACTATAACCTAATGATCCAAAGCACAAACTTTAGAACAACTACCATTATGGATGTTAGAATAACAAGCGGATAAAATACTATCTTGAATTGGCAAGTTGTTGATGAACTAATGACCATTCAATACACTATAAGTAACTACAGATATTCAAGTTCCGTCAACAATCTATAGCCATTATATCCATGATTCCATCAATCATCAGCGCAACTTAAATAAACAAGAAATACTTTCCTATTAACTCCAATTCATCCCCCATCATACCTCAAAAGATCTATGACAAATTATAAACAAAGTACTACCATGACTAATTGAAGAACCTATAAATGGAAAAAAGGAGCAAAATAACTAGATAGAAGATGCTTCTAGTGCACCCTTTATGATTTATTGATGAATGCTATAATTGGCAATGAAATGAATTGTATTCATTCACACAATTCACATATCAATAGGCAAAAGAACAAAAAGTCCCTAATAAAAAAGTTAGTTAAAAGATCTAATTGAACAAAAATAAAAAGTTATTAAATTTGAATGAAAACAATATTGAAGTGAAATCTTAACTTCCCACTCCTACATTGCATGTTTAACAATAATTTACTGGTAAAGAAATCTTTCGAAAACTGATGTCCACTCACTTCAAAACCATCATCAACTTAGACCATCTCATATCAATATTTGGTTCACACAAGAACTCTATATATCTTTTACAATAAAACTGAAAATCCAATCTCAACCAAAACTAGCCAACAACGAGCTAGAGAGACAGGGATGCTACTTGAGTTGTGAATACAGTTGATGGTGAAGGAGAGAGAGAGGATGGATTTAAAAATAAAAATCCACCGATGAAATAATTATTGATATTTTTTAATTGAATCTATTTGACTATATATTCTATAAGAAACTATACTATTAGTCATTTCAAAATAAAAAATGACCTTAATTACAAAAAAAAAATCACACAATGACATTTTGCAACCTATAATAAATCTTGAAAATTTTTGTAACCTTCAAAATCTATGTACCATAATCTAGAAAAGAGTGCGAAAGAAGATATCAAATCCAAGAATAAAGCTTGACTATAGGATTCCATATACCATTATTAAGACAAGCTTCTGGAATCAAGACACCCAAGATTTCTCTACACTAATAAACTAAAGATTTACAAATTGACTACAATACAAAATTTGAATCAGTAATAAGATAGGAATTTCCGTTACGAGTTTTCAAAGTTTAGATTCAAATTATTTCAAGATTAAGTCTTAATGAAAAAAATCTCGAAGGTTTTGAAAAATAATTTTTCAAACTTCTAAATGATTATTTTGCAAAACAATAACATTTTTGAAAAATATTTTGTAAAATCCTCAAAATTATTTTTAAACCACTCAAAACTAATGTTTAAAAATAAATAATTGACAAATAAATTGCTAAAAAGAATATTTGATTAACATAAGCAATTAGATGCAATTGAATATGCATGTAAGCAATTATAAGCAAAAAAAATGCACTTAAAATGTATGACATGCTAAGTGTTTCTAAGCATGGATCCCAGATTTTTAAATTAACTAAAAATTTAACACTAAATTTCTTAGCCAATAATTTTTAAACATATATTATTTTAAAAATAAATCATCTAAAATATTGTCCATGTACTAACACCTTTTGCTAAATATTGGCCATAAGATAATGTCTAACACCTTTTGCTTGACTCAAATGTTATTAATGAATCATTGAGTCTAGTTAAAACGTTAGTTAAAATGTTAGTCATCGTAGTGATCAATTTATGTTTATATCCCTTTATTCATATTGATGTACTAGATCTACTTCTGAAATTGAGAGTCGAACCCTAACATCTCACGCCCATCTACGTGTCTCAATATACAAACAAGTTAGACTTAGGTATTGTGAGATGCAAAGGTTGCCTAAATCTATTAAATCTATAGGTGCATGAATTCTAAGACAATACCTAGGTTGTAATATCGAAAGAGTCAAGAAAGGAGGTGAATCTCATTCGTTTAAGGCATGCGATCCTTGATTGCTTCCAAGCGGGCAATTACTATAACTCTTATCCTTGAACTCTTTCAAAGAGAATCAAACTCGTACAAATATGAGGTGCATAGTAACAAACTATTATCATCTTTGAAAGTAAATGCAAGCACAATAAGAATACACTGATAATAAATGTAAGAGATGAAACACAAGTTGTAATAAGCCTTCCGACATCGTAGGAGTTGAAACTTGCATGAGTAATAGCAGCAGGCAGAGAAGAGACGGAGAATAGAGAGAATTATTGATTAGCCTTGAACCTTCAGGCTTTTTTTGTATGAGTCGTTCAGTCGGCTGAAAATCTATTCCATCGACTGATCCTTGCCATCGATGAAACCTTATATTTGTCGACTGATCTTCGAGCCCTTCCTTGCTTGCTCCAATCCGATCCACTTGATCTTGTAAATTACTCTATTCAGTCGACTGATAACCTTTATCCGTCAACGGAACCTCTGGATTTCCTTCCTGAGCGATCCGATCAAATCTGATATCTCTTACCAAATATACTTCAGTCAATCGATCATCCTTATTAGTTAACTAAACCCTCACTATAAGAAATTTAGGATTCAACAATAAAAAAAAAAATTGTTATCTTTTTCATTTAACAACAGTTGTATTGAAAATGATTATTGTTGACATTTTTTTAAAAATGATAATGATTTTTAAAAAATTATTATTTTATGTATGTTAAAGATAACCGTTTTTAAAACCATTATGTATGAACTTAGTTTTTTAGGTTACAACTACGATTTTAATCGATCGTTAAAACTAGCAAGCAGCTGCGTCGTCGTATCATTTCATCTTTGCCTCCCTCTTCGATCTAAATATGTTGGCTTCTCTTTTTCGCCTCCAATCTCGTTTCCTTCTTCCGCCCTTCTCTAATTCCTTCGCATACTACTATCCTTCATTTTCCTCCTCTTCACGATCGATTTCCTTGGTCGAATCAATGGCGGAGAGGCACTTCAAGTACGTTATCCTCGGTGGCGGTGTCTCGACGGTGAGCATTTTATTTTATTATTTTCCCCTCTCGATCTGAGCTCTCTATCTCGTTGCTTCTATTTATAAGTCTTTTTGAAAACATTGATCAAGAAACCCTTGTGTTTTACAATATGAAGATTTGATAGATTTGTTTGGCAAAAGCAGTTGCTGTTTTTGATTAGTAGGAACCTCAAATCTGGTTTCAATTAATCTTCCATTTTTTTCTATAGTTAGTGATATCTGGCTCGGGAATTCGCTAGACTAGGTCTTGTAATCGTCTCAAAAGAGTCGGTATGGCTTTCTATCAGCATTTTCCGCCTCCTTCCAATCTATAGCAGCACCGGTTAACTCAAAATTTTAATTACTTATCATGACAGAAAATTCACACCAATTCACACTCGCATCATTTTCTCGTCTCTTCCAAATTTATAGCAAAGTTGGTGATTTTGGATTCAAAATTATGGCCAAAGTTCACTCTTGCATCATTTTCTTGTCTCCTCCAAACTTATAGGAAAATGGCAGATCCTTAATCGCAAACAATGAGGCAAAAATTGACACTTGCATCATTTTCTTGTCTCCTCGCAATTTCTAGAAACATTGGTTATTTATGATCCTTAATTACTTCTAATGAGGTAAACTTCTCACTTGTATGATTTTCTTGTCTCCCAATTTTAGCTATGTTGGTTAATTCAGATCTTTATTTACTTCTAGTGAGGTAAACTACACATGTGCATTAATTTCTTGTCTCCTCACAACTTGTAGCAACATTGGTTAAATTCAGATCCTTGATAACTTATAATTTGGCAAAAATTTATACTTGCATCATTTTCTTGTTTCCTCCCGATTTATATCAATATTGGTTAAGTCAGGTCCTCTATTACCTCTAATAAGGCAAAAAGCTGCACTTGCATTAGTTCTCTGTTCATTTTCTTAAATTGTCTAGGGAAGCAGTAGATTTATTACTAATTGGTCTTTGTAAATTATGTAGGTTGCTCCTTGTGAACGGCCAGCACTTGGCAAAGGATACCTTTTTTCCTTGAGGTATGCTGACTTTTGGAGGTAACATCAAATATGTACTGTTTTAATTCTGACTCGAACAGTTCGCATTTGATCTATTTGGTTCTATTAACTTAAATCTAGTCCATGCTGTAACTTGAATATCACTCTTAGATTACTTATATTCAGTTTGATTTGGAGCATTAAAAGCATATATATTTTGAAAACCTTGATATGGATATGCACTTGCACTTCAGATTTAAATGGGGATTTAAACTTGAAGATCCTGTATAGAGTATTGTACTTGCAACTCTTACTAGAGAGTCATTTGAATACTTAAATGGGGATGAATTGGAAGACACTGTAATCAATTATCAATCTTTTACCATGAGGTTACAATCAATGGATGTTGATGGAGTAGATGACAATGAACCCCCATGCCTTTGTGACAATTGTGATGGGACTTGGGTCAACAATGTTTAACCAAATATATTTTGTTTTTAAAGATATGTTTGCTGACAATATTGTTATTTATCTTGTTATGATATAGTTGAAGATTAGAAAGTTGAAAGTCAACTGATGTAACATGCCACTCCACTTCTCTTCTTATGATATAGCTCATTATCAATGTAAACTTAAAGAATTAATCTAGAGACTATGGTAACTTTCTAGATTCATTTTATTTAAGGCATTCTTTCCTTTAATGACCCTTTAGTTTTCTTTGTATTGGTATATTGTTATGTTAGGCTTATTGAAGGCCATACATATCTAATTGTTGTTGGATTACTGAAGTTAGTTATATGATTATCTATGATAATTGCAAATAACACTAAATTTTTATGTTTTCTAGATGAGACTCGGAACATCATTTGGTGCATTTTTGGATCTAGTAGCTGACAAGTTGTTTTTTTTCTTGAGATAATAATTACTTTATCTAAAATTAGAAATAAAAATTGCTACTTTCTCGTTCAAGATTCCTTTGACATAATCTGATTATCTTGATGATATATTTCTTTTTATTTTTTTTTGTCAGATTATGATTGCTGCCATATTAGTTTTACTTGCACTAAACCTTTGGAGTGTGATGTGTTTAGAGAATTTCATTGGCTTCTGACAACACCTTCAATTGCTAGAAGCTACCGATTGAGGATAAATTATTCAAAAATATAAGTAGAAGTATATACTCTTAGTTATGAGAATCTATTAATGCAGGCAACCTGTTTCTCTACCTATGCCCTTGTATGAATCCTGACGAGATTGGTCAACATTTTATTTCTTTTCACTTCTGTTAAATGACTAGATTAAATGGTTTTCATGGTTATGTGACATTTAAGCAGTGCAATTAGAATCTGATGTACAATTTTAGTTTTTATATATATCTCAAGAGTACCGGGAAGAATGCTAGAAAGCAAAAAAAATAGAGAGACTTTAGCAAGTTAAAAGCACTGGGAGCTATAATACTGCCACTTCTCCGACATCTGAGCAGAAAATATCATGCTCGTGTTGTGAGAAGGAGTTTTCAAGGGTACTGGGAAGAACGTCATAAGCCAAAAAAATGGAGACTTCAAGGTTAAAGAGCAATAGGAGCTATAGTGTCACCTTTTCATCGACATAAAAAGAGCAGAGCCCGATGCATGAAACTCCCGCTATGCGGGGCCCCAAAGAAGGATCCATTGTAAGGAGTCTTACCTTACTTTTTGCAAGAAGCTGTTTTCAAGATTTGAACCCGTGGCCTTTTTGGTCACATGGCAACAACTTTACCGTTGCGCCATGGCTCCCCTTCAACCTTTTCATCGACATCTAAGTAGAAAATTTCATGTTGCTATGTTGCTTAACCATTATTTTATTAGTGTCGTTAATGTTGGTTGCTTATAAAAATTTTTCTAAATGTTGTAAATATTATTATTGAAATTTGAAAAATTGTATATTAATTTTTTTTTGAATTTTGTATTTTAAATGATTTATAATACTAGTAATTTTATATTAAATTTTATTCTTTGTATTTATCTAAAAAAACAACGGTTTTTCACCATTGTTCTTGAGCACCTCCTTTAATAACACGACCTTTAACAACGGTTTTAAAGGGGCTACGACAACAGTGAAAAATTGTTATTGTTGTTAGGATTTTTTCTTGTAGTGTCTATTTCCTTCTTTGCCAGATCTCAAATCTTGTCTGTGCTTATCCCTTTGGATCAGTCAGCTGAACCTTCCTATTTAGTCGACTGAATCTCTCGGTCAATAATAACTTTGTTTTTCTTCAAAACAAAGTTAGCATAGAAACAATACAGATAATGATCCTGTAAAACAAAATTAGACAATAGATAATAGAGATGCATGAATATGACTGTTAGGACTATCTTGATCTCAACTTAGAAATCTCCGTTTGTTTCTTCAGTTAGATCAACACCTAAGGTTTGTCCCAACTAGAGCATGACCTTACCACTCTACTACAGAGCTTATCTCAACTTACCCATCAAATATCTAGTCCTCCATATTTATTTGGACTTTATTTGTTAAGCATCTGATCAACCTACTAGAGCTTCCTTTGATATCTTATCCTCTCTAGCCTATCAAATAAACCTTGCCATATGTTTGGTCCACTTGATCCATTGGGCTTCCTATCTGATTTTCACGATCTGTCGAGATTTCCATCACCTAGTATCTGGTTCAACTGACCAAGTCTTTCTAAGTTGGGCATTCTACAAGCTTAATCAATCCATTAGATCACAATAAGATTTAACTTGAATATTTGAAAACATCAAAATATGGTTTGATTCTAGTGCTTCTTGTACCAACATAGGCTAGTTCCATGGAAAATAAAATAAATAGATAAAGTATGTAGTTTAATATCAAAAGTCATATTCTATTAAATACATCCCTAATTGTCGTCTAAGTGTGCTAAACTCAATCTTGGGTAAGGGTTTTGTGAAAATGTCGGATAGATTTGACTTAGACTTAACATAGTCAAGTACAATTTCTCCTCTAGCTACATGATCCTTTATAAAATTGTGTTTAACTTCAATATATTTTGTTCTTTATGGCAAAGGTGATGCACCCACTCTAGGCACCCCTCCACGCCCCCAAGACATTTGGAAGGGAGGTAAATTACAGTAATTGACTGACGTCTTTTTAGGTGAAAGGGATTTTATTCCCTAGGGATTGTTCCCTTGAGGATTCAATCTATGTTCTCTTGTGATAATCTACCACTTAAGTACCAACTCAACTATACTTGTGGGGGCAATATATTTTGTTCTTGAGTGATGTATAGTGCTTGAGTGCATCATCCATAAAAGTCATGCTACACATTCTCCCATTATTATATACTCTACCTCAGTAGTTAAAAGTGCAACATAGTGTTTCTAAGTAATCAAATATTCAATTGAAAGAGATATTGAACAAGTAAACTAGACAAAAAAAAAAAAGTAAAGAAGAAAACTAAGGATATCTCCAATGCAAGGTTTGTAAGAGCTTGTAGAATCAAAAAAAAAAAAAATTGAATAAAAAAGTTTGAATTATTGTAGAGGTGAGGTTTTTGGTTTGCAGTATAAGAGCAGTAATAAAAATTCAAACTTGCTTTTTTATCTTGAAATTGATGTAATATGCATGAATCCATGCAATTATATGTTATAAATTAGACCATAAAAAGCCCACTTAGAGCTTTAATCATTAGAGAAGTTTTAATAAAATTTTATAATGTTGATGTGGCATATTAGAAGCATAAAAAAAAGCTCATTTGGAACTCTAATTATTAGAGATGCCTAAGAGAAGGAAGACAGTGATGGAATAAGAATTAAAAGAAAAAGGGAGTGAAAAAAAAAAGTAGGAATGTAAGACTACAAAGGAGGTGAACTGAAAAAAATAAACAAAGCATTAGTTCTGCAAGAAAAGAGGAGATAATGCAAAATAAAGTAAGCTAGCAGAGGAGAAAAACAAAAAAGAACAAAAAAATAAACGAGAAAAAAAAAATCAAAGAAGAGAAGTATGAGAAGAAAAATAAAAGAGTTAAGTATAGGATTTGTGCGATGGATAGGGGTTGAAGATCGATTCGTCGCTCTTCTTTATTTCTCGTTCGTTCATTCTTTCTATCAGAGTTAGTATGCAGTGAAAAATAGAATAATAATTAAAAGACAAAGAAAGGAAGGCATATGGATTTTACTGGCTTCCCAAACCCAGTAATGCGCATATCCGATCGAATTAGTTGCAGATTATCCGACTTAATCATATCTTGGTCTGCGACACCTAAACTTGTTTGGGGCACCTGAAGCAGTCCACCTTACTTGGAATTAGTTTGGTTGCATCTTTCTACTCTCCCAATTTTACTTCCAATTCCAAGTTCCTGCAAGACAAGCATACAAATACAAACAAGCATGATAACCTAATCCTATAAGTTTACCTAACCTCTTATGCTTACCTTTTACTGGGATTTCACTCCTCCAAAATTTTCACCACATAGGGTTCACTCCCCCAGGATTTTCTTTTGCTAAGCATCTGGTAACCTTGACCTACTTCGATTTTTACCTAACATATGATTTTCACTAACCTACTAGGTTTTTCCCTTGCTAGTCATCCAATCACCCTCGACCTGACTAGACTTTTGCTTAACATTCGGTTCTAACTAACTTGTTAGATATTTCCCTTGCTAGTCATCCAGTTACTCTTGACCTAACTAAACTTTTGCCTAACATCTGGTTCTCATTAACCTGCTAGGTCTTTTCTGTAGGATCGAGGATCGATGCGCGCTAGAGGGGGGGGGTGAATAACACTCGTGACTTTCACATTCGTTTTAAAACAAAAATCGAAGATATAAGGGTAGCGGAAGAAAGCTAGAAATGAAAAGCAAACAACACTAACACATCAAAATTTATTTGGTTATTCACATGCATTTTAGATATGGATCTTTGATTAAGGACAAGCAAAGGATTGGTCTTGGGGACTTTCATGTGCATATTTTATATAGGTTTTTCGTCATAATTTTATGCACATTTGGTCCTACTTTTTATGCATCAATTTCACATATCATCTCTTTATACTTTACTTTGATACATTTCTATTTCGAAGAACTATTCTCATGTATTTCTTTTGTAAGGGCGTGAATAGGAGAAAAAACGGAGATTTGAAGAACAACACTTGAAGCTCCAAGCCTGCCATGGTTGCCCATGCCAGCAGTCACGGGCCATGTTCCATTCCCCGAACCAGCCACAGGCGCCCATGCCCACTAGCATAACCCATGGCCAATGCCCCCTCTCTTTCACTCAAACTAGCCATGGGTGCCCGTGCCCATTGGAACGACCTGGGGCCAATGCTCCTCTGCTTCAACTGAGCCAACCATGGGCGATCGTGCCCACTAGCATGGCCCTTGGCTAATGCTTCTCTACTGTAGTTGAGCCAGCTACGGGCACCTGTGCCAGCTGGCACGGCCTATGTCTAATGCCCTTAGCAGCCGCCGAACCCAACTCGAGCACCCATGCCGGTCGGCATGGCCCATGTTGGGCACTCGTCTCTTGCCTATAAAATGCTAATTTCAACCTCTTAAGAGGGGATCATGATCTGGAGTCTCCCTAGGGCTCCAAGACAATATGTGAAGATGATCTGAAGGGGATTCGATGTCGTCTAGGCTTGGAAGAGGGATCATGAGCATCCAGAGGAGAAATCTTACAACTGGCCTAAGCTTGTCTTCTACTATTTTTGAATTTCTGAACTTGTATTTGATTTTTCGCCATCTGAATATGATTTATGGTTATAACTCCAAGTCTATGGAGTAGATTTTTTATTCTAGGATTAGGGATTAGCGCTTTGTGATGTGAACATGCTTTTGATCGATCTATTAATGTTTGATCTTTCTTATTCAAATGATATATTGATTTGTGGTCCAAATCTACTATGTAAACATGATCTCGATACAAAAAATATGAGATTTGTATCTCATGGGGATTTGAGGATGAAGTGAAAGGAGAACTCAATCCTCCAACCAATAGAAAATTGAGATATGGGGGTCAGATACGAAAGCAGATCTGTATGGCAAGGAGCAATGGGATATCATTGATCTTAATGGATCAATCCCAATTCGGAGTCACAAAAGTAGGAGAAGGGTTATTTGGGGTTCGTGGGATCTTATCACTAGGTCTCCTTAGAAAAACGATCCATAATTTCAATCGCTCCAAAAGTTATTCTAAATTTTACATTGGATACATAGGATAGTTCACCTACATGAACCAACATTGAGGATAGGAAACTAAACATAGATCAAGTATTTACTATCATAGTTGTGAAACTAAAATCCTAGAATTGCCTTCACCCACTGAACTTTTGGTGATCTCTCTGTCTTCTCACTTTGATATCTCTATCTTTTTTGTGATCTCTCTGCCTTCTCACTTTGATTTCTTTGCCTTATGTTTGTGATCTCTCTTCTTTCTCACTTTGATCACTATACCTTCTTATTATGATCTCTCTGCATTCACACTTTGATCACTCTGCCTTCTTTCTTATTTCTCTTCGTCTGCTTGATCAAATTCCTTCTCTCACTTCTTTCTTCACTTTTCTATTGGATTTTCTAGTTTTTGACACCAAAAACCTATGATTAGTCTAGACAATTAAATCCTCTATGTAAGCTAGTACTCAACTGTCAGTTCTTGTGGTTCGATATTTTTTTATTAAATAGTCATCCCGACTTTCCTTCTAACATTTACTAAACTAATTAAGGAATCCCCATCCCCCATCGTGTCATATCAAAGCAAGTTTAGGGATGGGGACAACATCCTCAAACCCGCCCCCATTCAAATGCTGGAATTTGAAAAATCCCTAAACTCGAACCCATACCTGAAAATACTCCCTAAACCCACCCCTGTTTCAAGTTTTCCCCACAGGGCCCAGAACCCATGGGAAAAATTACCATCCCTAAGGTTAGTTATACTTTTTTTCCTATCTAACCATTTTAAATTAAACATAAAAAGGAACTAGGCATGCATAAAGAAAGCAGTAAATCAAGAAATCAAGCAATCAAGCAATTTTATTTAAGGGGAAAAAATAGTTTTTCTATTGGTTCCTCCTGAATCATAACTTAGATAATGTCTATCTAGATAATGAATTTGATTCTTGGAGATCCAATATTGAGTTGGTCTAATTTTGTTAACTAAAAACATGCTTTGGGGATCCATGTTTGGACTTAATTTTTACTATTTTTATTAAGTAATGACAAGTAGGATTTGTTTGTTGTATTAGTTTTGTATACAAGTCTAGATTTGTTATATATGGCTTGTTGGGACCCAAGCATCATATTCAAATACTTGGAGCCTAAGCTTAACTATTCCAATGTTCCTTTAAGCCCCTCTACTTAACCTTTCTAGATGAAATTTTATTCATCAAGTCTTGCAACTTGAGTTGAGTTTTCATTTTGAACATGATCAGTCGCGGGATTTAGGTTGACTTGTTCCTTAAGGTTTTTGACTTCCTTATGGAGCATGTTAAACTGATCCTCGAATTTAGCTAACTTCTTAGTTAGGCATTCTATAATTTTAAGTAGTTTATTTTCTATGGGAGAAGTTACCTCATCTTGATCGTCTGAACCGGATACGAATTCGTGGCTCAACGCAAACTCGGATTCGGTTCCTTGGCTTGACTAGGACTCGGATATGTCCTCTCTTTCCATAAGTGTCATGAAGCTTGTTTGCTTTGGTTCTTCCACATCTAACTCCTCCGGAGATGATTTGTCCCAAATAGCTTTTAGGGCATTCTTCCTTCTTGATTTCTAAGGGTTTTCCCCCTTCTAGTTAGGGAACTCGGACTTGTAGTGGCCTTTAGCATTACATCCGTAGCATGTTACCTCTGATTTTAGTTTGCCTGGCTTGTGTTATACCATATTTTTGAGGTCCTTTTTAGAGAATTTTTTATTTTTAGTGAACATCTTTCTGACCATGTTCACTATTTTTTCTTCATCATTTGTGTATGAGTCTGAATCGTCTTCAAATTCTTGCTTTGGCCGAGATTTTGACTTGACTTCCTTGCTTCTGTTTTGTCTTACCAATAAGGCAATATCCTTCTCAATTTGACTAGAGTTCTCTTGCTCATGTAACTCTAATTCACAAAGTGTCTCATCTAATTTAATTATGGAAAGATCTTTAAAAACTTTGTACGCGTCTACTATCAAAGCCCACAATGAGTTTTGAAGGAAAGCTTTAAGCACATATTTTATGATGTCCCTATTTTCTAGTTTATGGAGGATTAGGTGGAGCTCATTTAGGATATTTTTTTTTTTAAAGTGAAATTGACTTGCAGTCTCTTCATCCCACATCTTACAAGTAAATAATTGATTTAATAACAAGTCACATTTCATTATCTTTGAGTCATTCGTTCTCTTGTGAAACTCTACTAGTTTGCCCCATAATTTCTTGGAGCTTTTGAAGGGTCCAACCCAGTTGAGGTCTTCATTCATTAATCCTCATTATAGTGTGTTTAAAGCCTTGTAGTCAATTTGCATCTTCTTCTTCATGTCCGAATTCTATTTCTCCAGATCTAGTTATTCTCCGAGATTATTCACAGGTGTTGTATATCCACTCTTTCCATCTGTCATTTTCAATAGATAAATTTTTCTCCATTGAAGAGGGGTGGATGGTGTTATACTCTTCTTGTTGAGACATCGACATTCTTGCAAAGAAAGATTTAAAAGAAATTCCTAGACATTTTATAGTTTTGGGTAAGTCGTGCAGAAAAAATGGAAAATTTAAAAAGAGAAAAATTTCAAGTTGGTTAAAGAAAAGAAAGAAGATTTTTCACAACTCAAAAAAGTGATTAAACAAATTTAGAACAACCTTGCTCTGACACCAATTATTGAATCAAAATAGACAAGAAGAGGGGTGAATCTCATATTTTAAAAACTTTTCTTTTCTTTTAGCGATAAATCAAAGTCACGATGAAAATAATAGAGACAAGAAAATACACAAGGACTCAACTCTTTTACTTGGTTCACAGACCTATAGACTACTACTACAAGACCCATAATATGATAATGGACTACAATAGTGGTAAATCACTAAAATTCTCCTTCCGAAGAAGGTACATTACAAGAAAAAAGTTGAAAGATAATGATTTTTACACGTTATCTATATGGCAGAAAAAGATTTGTTAAAAGCACTGTTGTAAAATGCCCGCTCAAAGAGCTTAAAAAGTATTATCTTTTTTTTACAAAGATAATACTTTTGCAACACTTAAAAAGTGTTCTTATTTTTTTTATAAAGACAACGTTTTTATAACGCTTAGAAAATGTGGTCATTTTTTGCAAAAGTAATGGGTTAAGACAACGCTTAAAAAGTGTTGTCTTTTTTTTAGCAAAGACAATATTTTTAATGGATAAAAAGTTTTTTTTTTTAAAAAAAAAAAGTGATATGAAAGTTTCACGAGTAAGTATTCACAAACAGATAAATCTATTTATAAATAGAAAATATGAGTATCCACAAACTTTACAAACATAAAATATGAGTATCCACAAATAAAAAATATGAATATCGACAATCTTTTTGAAAATACAACTATTTAGAAAAAAAATACAACTTTATTCAATTCAAATAGATAAGATGAATACATGTATCTCAAGGTTCTTGAGCGAAACAATAGTGTGACCTAAGAACAACTTCATCATCAGGGTTGGTCTTTGTTGGCTTCCAAGATAAACTTAATTACATTTCTCAAATGGGGTTATAAGATTTAAGACAAAGTGTAAGTTAATTCTAATGACCCACAAAAATGGAACAACAATATCTCTAACGGATTCTATAAACTCTGAGATTTTGAAGTGGGAATCAAGACAGTTTACTTAGCATTAAATTAGCAAACAACACTACATAACTGAAAATAAAAAAAGGAGAATAAACTCATGGCTTAATGTATAATATCTAATATAATTATCATCCACATTTCACTATGTGCTATCATGCCATGGTTGTGCCAGTAGAAATGTTGATGTTACTATTTTAAAATTTCACAACATCTTCTCATTGTGATGTTCATCCAAGATAAATGGCAAAAGCACACAACTAATATGATCAGTCAATAGAAATATAAACAAATCCATTTGAAAATCAAATAATATTTTTTACATACCTCTAGGAAGGATGATCGAACTACTATAAGTTGCACAAAGGTAGAACAAGCCTATGTATTAGAGAAAACAAACACAGATCGATGAAAGATCAAAATGCTAAGGTAAAAATACAAGCACAGAGAGCTAAAAGATTATAATGCTCAAGGTAACCAAACAAGTGTTTTTATTTACAACATTCCATGTGATGATAGCATAATCTGATCTAAACAAATATGGATCCAAATTTAAGTTGTAAAAGCATGCACTGATGAGCAAATAAGATGTTGCTACAAGAATGTTATCAATGCATCTTAAGACTAATAGTTATGTACTGTTCTAACACCTTATCATCTACAACTGAGTTTTATAAATCTTAATGAGAAGCTAAAGCATTGCAAGAGTTGATGGATAGCACACCAATTTTCGGACATCTGCTAAAGGATCTTGAGCAAGATGAAATAGGCCTTGAAGGTACTGGTCCATGGACATAAATAAAACCTAAAAAATTATTTAAACTAGGTTAGGGAAACTTCAACTAAGTCTGGCATTGCAGAACAACTATGACATTGTATTTCACTTACTGCAGGCATGGCTACGATAAACTGATTAATAGAACCCAATGCTAGCTTCCTCAATATAGCATGTGGAGACTGAAAAAACTATGCCAGGGACAAGAAATGAACAAATTTTCAATTATTTCCCTAGTTATTGTTACTCATAGACACCTACAAACCACTTCAAGAGAACAGTTAAAATTACCTGCGGCAATCTAGGCATAGATATATTAATGGGGCGCTCAGATAATCTAGGGACATCTAGATCAAGCTCTTCGGGAATGCCCTCACATATATGCCATGACAATGTAATAATAACTTTCCATGATAAAGTCTACAGCATGCTACAAGATAAAAATTGAAATTAAAACTAATAGAAATGGATGTCTTGAAGGATGACAATAATGTTGAATACTTAATGAAATAGATTTTTGTTTAGGCGATATTCTTCATGTAGTTCCCTTCTTCCACATAGAAATAAGGTTTCATGATGGTTAGGGCATAGGTGATTACTATTTCAACAATAAAACAATATAATAAAATTAACAAGGTCACAAATTTGGCAATCGCTATCACTTATATTAAATACTCCAATTAATGATCCTGCCTAAGTGACCATTCATGAAGCAAGTTTTTCATAAGTATCTTGTTTGAATATTTCTACTGGTGACTAACATCTAAAGAGCACAAAGACCCTACCTTATTAGATCACAAATTTAGACACCAATTTCTTCTACTTTGTACGTGCTCTAAAATTGCTAGACAAAGACAACCACGGAAAAACAAACAATCGATTTTCACTACACAACAGAAGAAAAATATCAATGGACATTTAAGCTGAGAACCCCCACAATAATCTACCAATTCCATTCCAAGCTACAAGGAAAACCAATTAGGCATGGAAGAAGGGCACCTCAAAACTGGAATTCGATGGTGCAAAGTAAATTATTTTAAGGCTTGATGATTTCCTGGCACGCTATAAGCAATGCATCTAATGAGAGCAATCAAATTTATGACTTTTTACCTTTATGCAGTGAACGAGATGATTGTAGAGAAGATCTAGCGAGTGGAGATTGGGAGAAGAGAAGAAGAGCAGGATTGTGATTGCTATATGCTTCCTGATTCCTATAGCCTCGTCTTCGTCGGGTGCGGGGAAAAATAGTGAATACCGATGATGAAGAAAAAGAGCAAAATGAGAGAGAGTCTAATTAAATTAAATTAAATGTTGGGGAAAAAATTAAGCTTTGCAAAATATAGTGGAATCCTTATGAAGACTCACCACCGGCCTTAGTAGGGCTAGGGTAATCCTTCTGAAGACTCACTGTCGACTTTAGAAGTAGTATCTTGCTTCTAACCTGACAAAGAAAGGATCGGCTACTGGACGCACAACTGGACAACCCTAAGCGACATGAATGATAACTTTGGAAGAGGAGTGAAAGCTTTGGTGGCTTTGGAGGGTTAGGGATTGGGTCGCTGGCGGTGTGGAAGAGTGGCGAAGGAGGCTAGGTCGTGGGCGGCATGGAAGAGTGGCGGAGGCTCGATCGTGGGTGGCATGGAGGAGTGGCGGAGGAAGTTAGGTCGCTGGCGGCATGGGGGAGCGGCGTAGGAGGCTAGGTCATGGCCAGCGCGAAGGAGTGGCGAAGGAGGCTAGGTGTGGGCAACAAGCTGATCTTCTGGTCCACAAAACTGTCGATCAGAGGATGGACTACTCACAATTGCAGTTGGATCATAGTCATGATCCGACCGCAATTGATTGTGATCTCTCCCTGGATTCACTATCTCCATCAGGTTATAGTTTGAGTCAAAATGAGCGGTTGGAGGAGGCTCCCCTGCTCAATGCCTGGTAACCTAGTCACTTGCCCACTTCCGACGGCCTCCAGTCGCCCGTCCTAATCTAAACTATAACCTGGGGGCAGTGATCTAACTGCATTTACAAGTGGTTCATCCCCTAGTCCATTTTTTTATGGACTAGGAGATCTAGTCTCGTGCGGAGGAGGGTTTTGGCAAAGATGGGGTTTTCGTGGAGTTTGCGGAGATGAGTTTGGATGAAAATGGAGTTCTCGCAAAGGGGAGGATTTGGCAGAGGAGGTTAGATCGTGGTTGTCGTAAATACTAAAAAAAATGCTCACAATGCTTTTTGAAAAGCATTGTCTTTGATCCAAACAAAAAAATACCAATAGACAATGGTTAGGCAAAAAAGCGTTATCTTTAATAAGAAATATAAAATATAGACAACACATTTCACTAAAAGTATTGTAAAAAATAGACAACGCTTTTTTAACAAAAAAAATATTATCTTTTAAGTATTATGAAATCCTAATTTTCTTACAGTGATATATTTACAAGATATAGGAAATCGTAAAAGGATTGTGTAGGTGTGTTCATGCTTAAGCCTAAGGTTCTTAGAAGCAAACCTAGAGTAAGTGGAAAGATATGTTGTGGTGTTAGCCTCAGTAGACTTACATCTAGGTCTAACAAGAAAATTAATCAATTGATCATAATGAAGAAAAATATTTGTATATAAACTAAAGAGATATTTACTTAGATATGGTGATTTAGAAGAACTAGAACTTGAGAAGGGAATCGAAAATGAACTTGCATGGGACAAAGCATCAAGTTTTTGAGCAAAAACAAATTTTAGATGAAAATTTAGCAGCTGCTCATGGTCACCTAATAAAAGCTTCCCGGGCAACTGGAAGGGTACTCAGTTGATTGTGTGCTTAATATCATTGTCATAATTATGATTTATAGAGTCAAATTAACAGTATCAATACGGTCGACTATATACAAATACGGTCGACCGAGCCTAATTTTTATCGATGTTAGTTACATTAGTTTGATTTTTTATGCGGTTTAATACTCAGGCGCCTGTATACTATATGGTCGACTGGAAAGTCAAAAATGAAGACTTCTCAAAAATACTATTTCTATCTTAGTTCAATCAATCCTTAAGTTCGTACAAGAAAATTTTAAGAATAAGTTAAACAATTATTGAAAAAGATATGGCATAATATTCCTTGAAAAATATCTAAGTTTTGATAAATTAAATTTTGAAAACACTTTCAAAATGTCCAACTAAAATTACTTAACTATCTATAGGATTAAAGCTTTTAATCGGTTGACTAAATTAAATAAGAATTTTCAACTTAATATGAAGAAAACTAAGCGGTTAATATGTTGGAATTATCTAACTTGATCAATGTAAAATTTTTTTAGCTCCAATTCATGTTGATTCATTGATATAAACATATGGAATCAAAGGCTATAACCTTAAACATCACACCTTTCTATGTTTTTCTCAAAAACAAATAAGTTATTCTTAGGTGTTTGTGAGATGTTGATTGCCTAAATCTATAATTGCATGCAGTCTACAATAGGACCAAGGCTAAGTCCATTTTGTAAAAAAAAGTAAAGCTATATATATATATATATATATATATGTGTGTGTGTATGTGTGTGTGTGTTAGTTAGAGCTCTAGAACCAATCATATGATGATTATTGTATGGACTCATTGTATCATATTCCTGTGTATATAAAGTCATTTGTTTTGATTATTATACTTACTTGTATTGGTGCCAAATAACTAAGTATAATAGCATCCTTGAGTAGAAGGTTCTTATTTATATCAATCGATTGGTTGAATCGATAGTGAGATGATATAGGGAACACTACTCTTAATCATTCTTAGTCAAGTATTAACATTCAGGGACAATGTTAATGCAATGAGACTAGCATGTAGGTCAACTCGATGACTTGATCTCACAAGTCATAAATATAGAGATATCAAGTTGACACATGGGTATGCATTGGAGAATGTATACTGAATGACCCACCATGAGAAAGTATCATGGATCGTTATATGAGTGTCATATACTTTCTCATGTGGCTATTAGTATGACTACTAGTTCTTGGACCTGAAGTCACCATGGTTCCCTACATAAGGAGTTGCATACTTTGGCTTCGTCAAACGTCACCCGTAACTGGGTGGACTATAAAGGCGATTACTGGGTATGTAACAAATTATGCGGAGGGATGTTAGTGATGTAGATGGGATCTATCCCTCTTATATGACGGGAGTGACATCATTATTCTTAATAGAGTGAGACCACTAAGTGCATGATCATACCCAAATGAGTCAATATGAGATATTGAGCTCATTTGATTAGAGTGAGTTTACTTAGAGTTCAAGATTTAGATTGATTAGAGGATGATATGGTCTATGCCTCACATTGATCAATCTATATGTCAAGGATAGAAGGACATTGTCATATATTGTGAAAAGTCACAATTAGTAGTCATAAGGTGATGTTAGATCTCAACATTCTTTTAACTTGGGTAGTAATGATGTGTTGCTAGATACTGCTCATTACTTATGCTTCTAAATGAGTTTATGAGCATTGTCAACGTTACAAGAACCTATGGGGTCACACACAAAGGGCAATTAGATGGAGATTCGGTTCATATGATGAACCAAGAGGATTAGGTTCATGTGATGAACCAAATTGGATTAAGAGTAATCCAAATTAGATTAATTAAGTAAGACTCGATTGAGTTAGACTTGAGTTAGACTCAAGTGAGGCTAGACTTGAGTTAGACTCAAGTGAGGCGTAATGATGATATTCATTGAATTTTGAATTCAATGATAAATGGAATTCAATTTGAATTTTAAATTCAAATTTCGAATGAGTTTCAAAATGGTCATTTAATAAAGAATGAATATTCATTAAATATTCATTAAGGCTCATTAATGATGTTATTGAGCATTAAGTATTTTCATTAGATGAAAATAGTTATGCCATTTTTTTTACTCTTATTTAATAATCGATCATTATTATTCCTCCTTTCTTCTTCTTCTCTCCCCCTCCTCCTCCTTGGCCGAAACCCTTAAAGAGTGCTAGCACACTCTAAGGTTTCTTCTTCACCGAATTGTTCGTGTGGATACACATAGAGGGGTGTTCACTTGACACCCTTGAGATCCGACATGTTCTTGGACGAGTGGGATAAGCGAAGGGCTTCGCATCAAAGGTATAAACTCCTAAACATGTAGATCTAGGATTAGAAAACACGTACATGAAAATTTAATATTCGTATGGATCTGGTAGCATGGGATTTCGGATTTTCCGCAACGCAAAAAGCGGTTTTTGCGGCCTGAAAGACCTAACAGTGGTATCAGAGCCACATGCGAACATGTACTTGTTTTTATTTTAATTTTTATAAAAAATTACAGATCTGTAAGTTTATGTAAAATTACGATTTTTATGTATTTTATGGGTATTTTTCTCGTAGAAGCGAAGCAACAAGTGTTTGATCACTTGTATGCTTCGACTACCGAGAAACACCTTCCAAAACGGCAAGGTCTCGCCCAAAATATTTTGGGACAGCGGGTCAAGGTGCTGTAAGATCGTCGTAGGACACTCGTGAGACTCATATCGCGAGAAGGGGCGCTGCCCCTAACCCCGCAAGGGGCATTGTCCAGCGATCACACCCGAAAATTGCTATACGGGACCGTCGGGAAGTTGCGACTCGTAAAATCATAAAAATCAGTAGTAAAATTACATAAATTATGGAAATTACATAATTTAGAATTATGTATAATTTTTGCGATGGTCATGGCCCAAATACCCAATAAGATTGGACAAAATGTGTTGTAATTCATAATATGGTCTGCGTGTCATTTTGTGTGTTTGTGCGTATTGTATATGATCGCGACCTGCGCGTCGTGCCTTCCTTTATTTTATATACCTGTTGTAAATAGTTTAGACTCGAATGTAACTCGAGTTTCAAATTTATAATGTACAAAAATTGAAGCGGTGGAAGGTCCACTCGAGGAGGAGTTACGAGGAGGGTGCGAGCAACACATGGTGGTCAAAGGGAGGAGCTTGGAGAAGCTGTTGACCCTAAGTTGACCATCCGATTTTCTCATTGGCTTGAGAAGATCGTAGTAGGGCCATGACTAATCACAATTTAATTAATTGCTTGTGTGTGTATGTGATGCATGCTAGAGTAGAGTAATTAATTAGTGCTTTAACGATTCGATTAGATCTAAATCGCGTATATGATACACATTAACGATTAGATTAGATCTAAATCATGTCAACTCAAAATGCCTATCATGCCGTGATACCCATCACTACCTCGATCACATGTTGTTGTTGAATCTGCCAAAGCAGAGCAACGCATATTATCTTGGTAGGGTGCGGAGGGACAATCTTGGTCCCGCCTATCAACGCATGAGTGACGACAAACTCAATTAGATTGAGTATAACTAGTTAAATTAGATTTAACTGTAGGTATTATCCAATAGTTGGAAGATAGGACAAAATCATATTTATATTAAATCTTAGGCGATTTAGCCAAAGCTGACTCAAGTTTTAATATATATGCGGATCTTGATCCTATAAACAAGAGTTGCATAGAGATGTAATTGATAATTAGTTACCTACCGATCATAGTAAGTCTTGGGCGATTTAGCCAAAACTAACTCAAGGCGTAGTATGATGTGGATCTTGTCCCACAAAAATTATAGCTAGTTGGTTTGAATCTAGTAAGTGTGGTCTGACCACATCCCTGACTTGATTCTACAAAAGTTCTATAATTCAGTGGGAGCATCGTTTAATTAAAGGTCTAATTAAATGATAATTGGAATATGATATTTATTTTTTGTATTTTTCTGTTATAGATTGTCATGTTGTCAAACACGAACTCCTTCTCCCTGCGTTCTATCCTCGATAAGGACAAGCTCAATGGAGCTAACTTCCTGGACTGGTACAGGAATCTGAGAATAGTTCTCACACAGGAACGAAAACTGTACGTCCTGGAGCAGCCTATTCTCGAGGCACCTCCTGCCACTGCCACGCGAGCTGACCGAGATTCTTATAAGAAGCATCAAGATGACGCATTAGATGTGTCATGTCTCATGCTCGCGACTATGAGCTCTGAGCTTCAGAAGCAACACGAGTTGATGGGTGCTTATAATATGGTTGAACATCATCGTCAACTATATCAAGGACAAGCTAGGCACGAGAGATTCGAGATCTCTAAGGCACTGTTTTAGTGCAAGATGCAAGATGGGACTCCCGTAGGCCCATATGTACTCAAGATGATTGGGTACATAGAAAACCTACAGAGGTTGGGATTCCCACTTGGCCAAGAGCTGCCCACTGACTTGATGTTGCAATTCTTGCCAGAGAGCTACAGTCAATTTGTCATGAATTCAACATGAACGAAATTGACAAGCCACTACCTGAGCTTCTGAGTATCTTAAGAACTGCTGAGCTCAACCTTAAGAAGGTTAAGCCTGTTAGTTAGAGCCCTAGAGCCAATCATTTGATGATTGTATTATAGACTTGTTGTATCATATTCTTATATAAATAAAGGCATTTGTTTTGGTTATTATACTTATTTGTATTGATGACAAATAAACTAAGTATAATAGTGTCCTTGAGTAGAAGGTTCTCACCTATATCAATCGGTTATTTGAACCGAAAGTGAGATGATATAGGGAATACTACTCTTAATCATTCCTAGTCGAGTGTTAACATTCAGGGACAATGTTAATGCAATAAGACTAGCATGTAGGTCAACTCGATGACTTGATCTCACAAGTCATGGATATAGAGATATCAAGTTGACACATGGGTATGTATTGGAGAATGTATACTGAATGACCCGCCATGAGAAAGTATCATAGATCGTTATATGAGTGTCATATACTTTCTCATGTGGCTATTAGTATGACTACTAGTCCTTGGACCTGAAGTCACCATGGATTCCTACATAAGGAGTTATGTACTTTGGTTTCGTCAAACGTCACCCGTAACAGGGTGGACTATAAAGGCGATTATTGGGTATGTAACGAATTATGCAGAGGGATGTGAGTGATGTAGATGGGATCTATCCCTCTTATATGACGGGAGTGACATCATTATTCTTAATAGAGTCAGACCACTAAGTGCATGACCATACCCAAATGAGTCAATATGAGATATTGAGCTCATTTGATTAGAGTGAGTCTACTTGGAGTTCAAGATTTAGATTGGTCAGAGGATGACACGGTCTATGCCTCACATTGATCAATCTAGATGTCTAGGATAGAAGGACACTTTTCATATATTGTGAGGAGTTACAATTAATAGTCACAAGGTGATGTTGGATCTCAACATTCTTGTAACTTGGGTAGTAATGATGTGTTGCTAAATACCGCTCATTACTTATGCTCCTAAATGGGTTTAGGGGCATTGCCAACGTTACAAGAATCTATAGGGTCACACACTAAGGACAATTAGATGGAGATTAGGTTCATATGATGAACCAATAGGATTAGATTCATGTGATGAATCAAATTGGATTAAGAGTAATCCTAATTGGGCTAATTGAGTTGGACTCAAGTTGATTCATGTGTTCAATGGGTCTAATTTAGATTATGACTCATTGAATCAATTTAATTAAATGATTCAATTCATTATATTAAATTGACTTGAATTAAATGGTTGGATTAGATCAACCATGAGAGAGATTAAGTCAAGTTTGACTTGACTTGAGAGGAAGATGAAGAGTCAAGTTTGACTTGACTTTATGCCACTTCATTGGTGAGTTGGCATTGAGTGGGCCAATGATGATGCTCCACATCATCATGATTGCTTAAGTGGGATGCCACCTCATGGGAGTTACCAAGAGTTGTGACTCTTGGCATTCCATGGAGGTTACAACTCCTCTTAATGTGGCCGGCCACATCAATTGCATAGGGAGTTTTTTTTTTTCATTTGTGAAGTAACTCTCATCTTCTTCCTCCTAGAGCTCTCTCTTCTTGCTCTCCCTCTTCACCTTGGTCAAACCCTATTAAGGTGCTAGTACACTTTAGTTTGGGTTTTTCTCCCTCTTTGTTCGTGTGGATACACATAGATAGTTGTCTACCTTGACAACTTGAGATCCGACACCTTGGACGAGCGGGATTCGCTAAAGGCACGCATCAAAGGTAAAACTCGCACTTTAATGTAGATCTAGAGTTTGTAAACTCGTACTCGTAATGTTTTTCGAAATTTTTATTCTTCGCACGGATCAGATGGCGGGGTTTCGGGATTTCCGCGACGCGAAAAAGCAGTTTTCGCGGCCTGAAAAACCCAACAGTGGTATCAGAGCCACGTGCGAAGACTTGTACGAGTTTAGTTTATATTTTTATGAAAAATATAGATTCTGTAACATTCTGTAATTTTATGATTTTTAGAGTTTTTATGGGTATTTTTCTCGTAGAAGCGAAGCACAAGTGTTTCGACACTTGTAGGCTTCGACTACCGAGAAGATTTTTCCGAAACGGCAAGGTTTCGCCCCAAAACTTTTTTGGGACAGCAGACTAAGGCGCTGTAGGATCACTTAGGGACACTCGCAATGGTTAGATCGCAGGTAGGGGCGCTGCCCCTGGCCCCGCAAGGGGATTCGTTCCACGATTGTGCCCGAAAATCGCTAAACGGGTCCGCCGGGAAATTTTACTCGTAAAAATTGTAAAAATTAGTATTAAAATTATAGAAAATTATGAAAATTACATAATTTATAATTATATATAATTTGTGATGGTCATGACCCAAAACGACCCAATCTGATTGGATATGTGTTGTAATTCATATTACGGCCTGCGCGCTTGTGTTGTGTGTGCTGTATATTTGATACGCGACCTGCGCGTCGTGCTTTTTCTCCATTTATTCTTGTTGTAAAATTAGTTTAGACTCGAATGTAACTCGAGTTTCAAAATTGTAATGTACAAAATTGGAGCTGTGGAAGGTCCACACGAGAGAAAGTTACGAGGAGGGCGCGAGCAACACAAGGTGGTCAAAGGGAAAAGCTTGAGAAGCTGTTGACCTTAGGTTGACCATCCGATCTTCTCATTGGCTTGAGAAGATCGTAGTAGGGCCATGACTAATCACAAATAAATTTAATTTATTGCTTGTGTGTATGTGATGCATGATTAGTAATTAATTAGTGACTAACGATTAGATTAGATCTAAATCATGTACAAGATGCACCCTTTCGATTACATTAGATATATCGCGTATTTGATAAACATCGACGATTAGATTAGATCTAAATCGCGTCAACTCTAATGCCTACCGTGCTGTGATATCTATCAATACCTCGATCACATGTGTGTTGAATCTGCCAAAGCAGAGCAACACATATTATCTTGGTAAGGTACGGAGGGACAATCTTGGTCCCGCTTATCAACGCATGGGTGAATACAAACTTAATTAGATTGAGTATTCCTAGTTAACTCGGTTGGATCGAGTACAACTATAGGCATTCTTCCAATGGTTGGAAAGATAGAACATAAATCACATTTATATTAATTCTTGGGCGTATTAGCCAAAACTAACTCAAGTTTTAATATAACTGCGGATAATGATCTTATAAACAAGAGTTGCATAGAGATGTAATTGGTAAATCGTTACCTACTGATCATACTAAATCTTGGGCGTATTAGCCAAAGCTAACTCAAGGGATAGTATGTGATGTGGATCTTGTCCCACATGAATTATAGAATTCAGTGGGAGCATCATTTAGTTAAAGGTCTAATTAAATGATTTAAAAGAATATGATATTTACTTTCTGCATTTTTCTGTTGTAGGTAACCATGACGTCGAATACAAACTCTTTCTCCCTGCATTCTGTCCTTGAGAAGGACAAGCTTAACGGAGTAAATTTCCTAGACTGGTACAGGAACTTGAGAATAATTCTCACCCAGGAACGTAAACTGTATGTTCTGGAGTAGCCCATTCCGGAGGCTCCTCCTGCCAATGCCACGCGAGCAGACAAAGATGCTTACAAGAAGCATCAAGATGACACATTAGATGTGTCCTGTCTAATGCTCGCGACCATGAACTCTGAGCTTCAGAAGCAACACGAGTTAATGGGCGCTTACGATATGGTTGAACATCTTCCTCTACTGTATCAAGGACAAGCGAGGCATGAGAGATTTGAGATCTCAAGGGCGCTGTTTCAGTGCAAGATGTCAGATGGGGCTCCCGTAGGCCCATATGTACTCAAAATGATTGGGTGCATAGAAAACCTACAGAGGTTGGGATGCCCGCTTGGCCAAGAGCTGGCCACTGACCTGATCTTGCAATCCTTGCCGGATAGCTATAGTCAGTTTGTTCTAAACTACAATATGAACGAAATTGACAAGCCACTGCCCGAGCTGCTTAGCATGTTAAGAACTGCTAAGCTGAACCTTAAGAAGGCAAAGCCCCACTCTGTTCTGATGGTTCATAAACACAAGGGCAAGGGTAAGCCCAAAGGCAAAGGAAAGTCCCAAGCCAAGGGCAAAGGTAAGGCACTGAAGCCTAAAGGAGGGGTCGCCAAGGATTCTATCTGCTTCCACTGCGGTCAGACCGGGCACTGGAAGAGGAATTGCAAAGTATACCAGGAAGATCTTAAGAAGAAGCGAAGTGAGACATCCATTTCAGATATATGCTATAGAAGTCAATCTATCTATTTCTTCATCATGGGTATTAGATACCGAATGTGCATCTCACATTTGTACTAATGTGCATGCACTGAGAAATAGCAGGGCATTGGCGAAGGGCGAGGTGGACCTACGCGTAGGCACTGAAGCACGGGTTGCTGCTGTTGCTGTAGGGACTTATTTTGTATTTCTGCCCTCTGGGCTTGTATTAGAGTTGGATGATTGTTGTTATGTGCCTGCATTAACTAAGAACATAATTTCAGTTTCTTGTTTGGACAAGAAAGATTTCTCTTTTATAATTAAGGACAAATATTGTTCTGTTTATTTAAAAGATATATTCTATTATAGTGCACCTCTGATAAACGGACTCTACATTCTAGACCTTGAAAGCCCTATCTATAACATAAATACCAAGAGGTTCAAGTCAAATGACATGAACCAAACCTATCTCTGACACTGTCGCTTAGGTAATATAAATGACAAGCACTTATCCCAGCTCCATAAGGATGGTTTGCTGAACTCATTTAATTTTGAATCTTATGAGACGTGCAAGTCATACCTACTAGGCAAGATGACCAAGACTCCATTTAGTGGACACAGTGAGAGAGCGACTGACTTGTTAGGTCTTATACAAAGTGATGTATGTGACCCTTTCAATGTCGCTGCTAGCGGCAGTTATAGGTACTTCATCACATTTACTGATGACTTCAGTTGATATGGTTATGTGTACTTGATGACACATAAGTCTGAATCTTTTGAAAAGTTTAAAGAATTCAAGAATGAAGTACAGAACTAGCTTGGCAAGAGTATTAAGATACTTCGATCAGATCGAGGTGGAGACTACCTTAGCCATGAGTTTCGTGACGACCTAGCTGGGTGTGGGATTCTATCCCAACTCACTCCTCCCGGAACACCACAGTGGAATGGTGTATCCAAAAGGAGGAATCGTACCCTATTAGATATGGTACGATCTATGATGAGTCACACAGATCTTCCGACATTCCTTTGGGGCTATGCTCTAGACACTGCAGCTTTTATACTCAACCGAGTTCCATCCAAGGCCGTGATAAAGACACCATATAGGATATGGACTGGGAGAGATGCCCAGGTGTCTTTCATGAGGATTTGGGGTTGTGAGGCTGACGTTCGACGTCAAGTCTCAGACAAGTTAGGACCCAAATCCGACAAGTACTACTTTATTGGATATCCCAAGGAAAATAAGGGATATTACTTCTACATTTCCAGTCAGCACAAGGTAGTTTTGGAAAGGGACTTTGTTTCTAGAAAGACTAGTGGGAGTACGTTCGATCTTGAAGAAGTTCAAGATGCGGACCATAGCACTGAAGCCTCGATGGAAGTTGAACTGGAACCACAAAATGTTGTGGATGATGTTGTTCCACAAAGAGTTGAGGAACAACAACAGTTCAAGTAGACATACCTCTTCGCAGGTCTGATAGGGTACGTCGTCAGTCTGAGAGATGCTCATTTCTCTTGTCTGACCATGATGATGTTGTGCTCATAGAGGATGAGCCTACCACCTATCAGGAAGCTGTGATGAGACCAGATTCCGAGAAATGGCTAGAGGCCATGAGATCCGAGATGAAATCCATGTACATCAACCAAGTATGGACTTTGGTTGATCCACCTGAAGGGGTAAAACCCATTGGGTGTAAGTGGGTCTTTAAGAGAAAGACTGACATGAATGGATTTATCTATAAGGGTCTCTTGGTAGCTAAAGGTTTCAAGCAGATTCATGGTATTGACTATGATGAAACCTTTTCTCCAGTAGCGATGTTTAACTCCATTCGGATCATGCTTACTATTGCAGCATACCATGACTATGAGATATGGCAGATGGATGTCAAAACCACGTTTCTGAATGTAAACCTGCTTGAGGATGTGTACATGACACAACCTGAGGGTTTTGTAGATCCACAGCATACTAGCAGAGTATGCAAGCTGCATAGGTCCATTTATGGACTAAAGCAAGCTTCTCGGAGCTGGAATCTTCGATTCGATGATGCAATCAAATAGTTTGGTTTCATCAAAAATGAAGATGAACCTTGTGTCTACAAGAAGGTTGTATGGGACATAGTTGTCTTCCTCATATTGTGTGTGGATGAAATACTACTCATTGGGAAAGACATCCCTTTGCTATAATCTGTCAAGACTTGGCTAGGGACATGTTTCTCAATGAAGGACTTAGGTGAAGCATCCCGCATTCTAGGGATACAGATCTATACAGATAGATCTAAGAGATTGCTTGGCCTAAGTCAGAGTACGTATATTGACAAGGTACTCCTTCGGTTTGTCATGTAGAACTCCAAGAAGGGATTTCTGCCGATGTCACATAGCGTGAGTCTTTCGAAGACTCAAGGTCCCTCTTCTAGAGAGGAGAGAGACCGCATGGATCAGATCCCTTATGCCTCAGCCATAGGATCTATCATGTACGCCATGCTATGTACTCGACCTGATGTCTCGTATGCTTTGAGCATGACGAGCAGATACCAGTCAGATCCAGGTGAAAGTCACTCGATAGCTGTCAAGAACATTCTTAAGTACTTAAGAGGGACTAAAGAATATTTCTTGATATATTGAGGCAATGATGAGCTAGCTGTAAAGGGTTACAGTGATGCTAGCTTCTAGACCGACCAGGATGATTATAGATCGCAGTCAGGGTTCGTATTTTACATAAATGGTGGTGCTGTGAGCTGGAAGAGTTCGAAGCAGGACACAGTAGCTGATTCTACGACAGAGGCCGAGTACATTGCTGCATCAGAGGCAACAAAGGAGGCAGTTTGGATCCGCAAGTTCATCACTGAACTTGGGGTGGTTCCCAGTATCGCTGACCCTATTGAGCTCTATTGTGACAACAATAGAGCTATAGCATAGGCGAAGGAACCTCGCTCACACCAGCGGACCAAACACATACTACGGCGCTTCCATCTCATTCAAGAGATTATCGAAATAGGAGATGTGAAGATATGCAGAGTACCTACAGAGGCTAACATCACAGATCTCTTGACTATGGCTTTAGCACAGAGGAAGCATGATGGTCACACTAGGTCATTGGGTCTTAGAGCCAACACTGATTGACACCAGTGCTAGTGGGATATTGTTAGTTAGAACCCTAGAGCCAATCATTTGATGATTGTATTATGGACTTGTTGTATCATATTCTTATATAAATAAAAACATTTGTTTTTGGTTATTATACTTACTTGTATTGATGCCAAATAAACTAAGTATAATTGCGTCATTGAGTAGAAGGTTCTCACCTATATCAATCGGTTAGTTGAACCGATAGTGAGATGATATAGGGAACACTACTCCTAATCTTTCTTAGTCGAGTGTTAACATTTAGGGACAATGTTAATGCAATAAGACTAGCATGTAGGTCAACTCGATGACTTGATCTCACAAGTCATAGATATAGAGATATCAAGTTGACACATGAGTATGCATTGGAGAATGTATACTGAATGACCTGCCATGAGAAAGTATCATGGATCGTTATATTGGTGTCATATACTTTCTCATGTGGCTATTAGTATGACTACTAGTCCTTGGATCTGAAGTCACCATGGATTCCTACATAAGGAGTTATGTACTTTGGTTTCGTCAAACGTCACCCGTAACCGGGTGGACTATAAAGGCGATTACTGGGTATGTAACTAATTATGTAGAGGGATGTGAGTGATGTAGATGAGATCTATGCCTCCGATATGACGGGTGTGACATTGATATTCTTGATAGAGTGAGACCACGAAGTGTATGTCGATACCCAAATGAGTCAATATGAGATATTGAGCTCATTTGATTTAGTGAGTCTACTTGGAGATCAAGATTTAGATTGGTCAGAGGATGACACAATCTATGCCTCACATTGATCAATCTAGATGTCTAGGATAGAAGGACACTTGTCATATATTGTGAGGAGTCACAATTAGTAGTCACAAGGTGATACTAGATCTCAACATTCTTGTAACTTGGGTAGTAATGATGTGTTGCTAGATAACGCTCATTACTTATGCTCCTAAATGGGTTTAGGGGCATTGCCAACGTTACAAGAACCTATTGGGTCACACACTAAGGACAATTAGATGGAGATTAGGTTCATATGTTGAACCAAGAGAATTAGATTCATGTGATGAATCAAATTGGATTAAGAGTAATCCTAATTGGGCTAATTGAGTTGGACTCAAGTTGATTCATGTGTTGAATGAGTCTAATTTAGATTAGGACTCATTGAATCAATTTAATTAAATGATTCAATTCATTATATTAAATTAGCTTGAATTAAATGGTTGGATTAGATCAACCATGAGAGAGATTAAGTCAAGTTTGACTTGACTTGAGAGGAAGATGAAGAGTCAAGTTTGACATGACTTTATGCCACCTCATTGGTGAGTTGGCATTGAGTGGACCAATGATAATGCTCCACATCATCATGATTGCTTAAGTGGGATGCCGCCTCATGGGAGTTACCAAGAGTTGTGACTCTTGGCATTCCATGGAGGTTACAACTCCTCTTAATGTGGTCGGCCACATCAATTGCATGGGGAGTTTTTTTTTCATTTGTGAAGTAACTCTCATCTTCTTCCTCCTAGAGCTCTCTCTTCTTGCTCTCCCTCTTCACCTTGGCCGAACCCTACTAAGGTGCTAGCACACTTTAGTTTGGTTTTTCTCCCTCTTTGTTCGTGTGGATACGCATAGAGAGTTGTCTACCTTGACAACTTGAGATCTGGCACCTTGGACGAGCGGGATTTGCGAAAGACACGCATCAAGGGTAAAACTCGCACTCTAATGTAGATCTAGAGTTTGTAAACTCGTACTCATAATGTTTTTTGAAATTTTTATTCTTGCCACGGATCCGGTGGCGGGGTTTCGGGGTTTCCGCGACGCGAAAAAGTGGTTTTCACGGCCTGAAAAACCCAACAAAGCCCAACTCCATTTTGATGGTGCAAAGACACAAAGGCAAGGGCAAGCCTAAAGGTAAGGGAAAGTCGCAAGCCAAGGGCAAAGGCAAGACATTGAAACCCAAAGGAGGGGTTGCCAAGGATGTTATTGCTTCCACTGCAGTCAGACCGGGCACTGGAATAGGATCTGCAAAGTGTACCTGGAAGATCTTAAGAAGAAGAGAAGTGAGACTTCCACTTCAGGTATATATGTTATACAAGTCAATCTATCTATTTCTTCATCATGGGTATTAGATACCGTATGTGCTTCTCACATTTGTACTATTGTGCAAGCGCTGAAAAATAGCAGAACATTGACAAAGGGTGAGGTGGACCTACGCGTAAGTAATGGAGCACGTGTAAAATACCGAAAAATAGAGAATAATAATAGGAAAATTTTCTGGAATATTTAAAAATTTTTCGGGAATTTTTCGGAGCTCGTACAGACGAGTTAACGGGGATAAAAAAGGGACCGGGAAAAGCCAGTTTACGCTACCCTGTTTTAGCGAGGAAATGTTGATTTTCTTTATTTCCAATTCTTTTCTTTATTTTCTATTTCCTCATTTTTTTCTCCCCCGTTTCTCCTTCAACGCCATGTACCCGAGGCTTCGCCCGATCCCTACCCTAACCGCCCTAACCGGCGCCTTCTCCTCCTATTCTCAACTTCTTCCTCTTTCCTCCCTCGACAACCACTTCTCGCCATAGATCTTCCGTCGATGCCTTCTTTTCGGTGACACCTGAGCACTGCCGCCGACCTTGTGCCCTAGCGTTGTTGTCGTGCCACTGCCGATCCACTGCCAGCACCCGTGCATTGGTACTATCGCTGGATTCTTGATCGCCTCTGACCAGTAGAGAGGAAGAAGGTAGCTTGGTTAGAATTAGGTTATTATTTGGCAGTAATCTCCACTCTTGAACTTGATCTTTTCCTTGCTGCTAATCTAGGTTACGAGTTGGTGAGGGGTGTCTCAGTTAGACACAAGGACTGCCACCGTAGAGGTAATGGTTATGTTTTGGAAGGAAAATGGTTGATTTGGTTTGTTTGTTTTGTTTCCATTAGCTAACATTCCCCAACGGCAGAAATTCCAGCCAGCAACTCTTTGATATCAGTACAAACTAGTGGCTGTGAGATTCGACTGAGGCATTCAACTCAGGTAAGTGATATTCCGTTTGTTAGGTTAATCTTTATGCTAGGATGATTAGGGTTAAGGAACTAACCCTAGTGGACCCACTGATTTTATTTAATTAGGGTTCGTTAATTGTGTTGGGTTGATTAGCTGGATCCAATTTAGAACTTCTTAATTGGATTAGAATTTAGTTTGGCTAATTGTTGTATGATAGAATTAGCTAAACTAGACCTTTTGTTTGATAACACAGGAGTTTGACGCGAGACGAGTATCTCGATTATTGGATTGGACCTTTTCGATTTGGAGGCGGGTACTTTGACTTTATGTCTTTTGATATGCATAATAATGTTTTTAACATATAGCAATGATTATGTTTCTCATTTGCTTCGGTTGTTCACTACCGGACCTGTTATATGCTTGTTTGTTTACTGTTATGCACATCATGTTAGTATTACCTGATCATACATGCTTATAGAGGTAGTGACACAACCATGTTATATATTATGTTCAGGACCTATGATTTATTTGATACCCTATCTGATCTGTGTACCTTTCATTTGATACATTGTCCTGTGGTACACATTTTATATTTATATATGGATCTTGTTATGCTGTTCATGATATTGCCATGTTTAGTGTTATGCATCATCTTGCATGATTGCATGCTGTGCAATAGTCTGCTCCATTATTGTCGAGCACATCGCTAGTTACATGTATCCGTACACACCACCACTCATGGGTTAGTGGTAGATCAGACAGGTGTGTGACAGTTCTACTGTTTGGCTCCGTTGGTCTGGTGACTTAGCGTGGTAGCCGGCAGACAGTTCTGCTTTGTTTGGCTCCGCTGGTTTAGTGTAGCAGCGTGGTAGCCGGCAGGCGGTTGGACTCTGTTTGGCTCCGTTGGTCCGCTCATGGGTAGTGTGACGCAGCATGATAGCCGACAGAGATTCCTCCCCGTCATCGTGTACCAGGAGATGAGAGCATTGAGCTCCCCCATTTAGGATTTGGGGTAGGAGGATAGGTGTACTCCGGCAGCATCCCGTCCACTCGGTCACTCATCAGGGGTAGTGATGTCAGAGTGCACGGTTGTCACAACCCTACCCACTCGGTCTCACCATGTGTGTGAGATGACTAACTGGTGTCAGGGGTGACCATGACATTTGCATCATATGCATGATGCATTTATTGCTTGTGTTTGCTGCATTTACTTGCTGCATTTATATGGATGCATATGATTGACATGCATACAGGAGTTATGACACTCTCAGTCTAGTCTGACGACCCTGTTGTACTTATACCTTGGTCCTGGTTAGTACAGTTTTCTCCTGTTTTGTTTCAGTTGCATTTATCCTTCTTGTATCAAGAGATTGTACGCATGATTAGTGTTGTCTGTTATTTTCTTTATTATGCATATCAGTTGATACTCGCTGAGTGTTGGACTCATACCCTCCTCCGTTGTTATTTTCAGGTTGATGCTGTCCAGAGAGTTCCAGTCGCTAGTCTCCTGCAGTCCACGAGGACGTGTGATGATCTTGTGGTTTTCTTGTTTTAAACTATGTTTGGACTTATTTGTGTTGAGACATTTGGATCTTGTATGGATTCATATTGCCTATGAGTTTTATTGGATTTGTTTTATTACATGCCTGCCTAGAGGGCAGAAGAGGTAAGTTTGTTGTGATTTGTGTTTTATGAGTGTAGTGGAGTAGGACATCGGTTTTGAGCTTTATGGGTGTAGTTGAGTTGGGTGGATTTTGAGTCTTCTTATCATTACTATTTAACTGCGTGGTTGTGTCAGCCAGAGGCTGAAATTGATATAATCTCCATGGATGTCTATGTTATTGTTTGTTTATTATTGTTATTATTACAGCCGCATGTGGCTGAGGTATATGGTGATGTAGAAAGTTTCAGATTATCTGCCGTACAGAGGAGATGTTGCTGAAATTTCTTTGGACAGTGACTCCCCCGGGGCGTGACATTTTAGTGGTATCAGAGCAGGTATACGATACTTGCTATGTGTTCTGGATTTTCGAGATTTATCTGATACCAATTTATATGGTATCAGAGCACGGTTATACGATCCTTTGTTTTCATATTTTGGATATTTGGGATAACCTGATACAAATTTAGTGGTATCAGAGCCCCATGTCGGCGATTCTTGTTTGTATATTGTGTTACAGATTTCGAGATTTATTTGATACCAATTTATTGGTATTGATATTAGAGTTAGTTATGATATCTGCTTATTGGTGTTCTGGATTTTTGGGTTAGCCGGGTTTGCGAGTCAAATCGGGTATTTATTTCGGATTAGCACGGATTTGCATTATGTTATGTTTCAGACTTCCGTTTCAGATATATATGGATTTTCGGTGATTTTCTTGTACGGAATTCTGAGGTCAATTTGGGGATCTGCTTATTGGTATTCTGGATTTTTGGGTTAGTCGGGTTTGCGAGTCAAATCGGGTATTTATTTCGGATTAGCACAGATTCCCATTATGTTATGTTTCAGACTTTCGTTTCGGATTTATATGGATTTCCGGTGATTTTCTTGTATGGAATTTCGAGGTCAATTTGGGGACTGGACAACGACGGAACATCTCATGACAACAAATAGGAATGATGTTTATTTATGATTGTTATACTTGTAGTAATATCTGAGTTATAATCAAATAAATATGAGGTTAGACAATGAAAAATATTAGAATGATCATGATGGAAGTATGAGGTAATATATTATTTGAACCTTCACTTAGCTGAGTGAGAAAGAATGTGGATTCACCTTACTTCTTTTACATGCCACTCCACCTTAATAGCATCGATCTTTGAAATGGATTTAGTCTTGACCAACTCAGTTGTTGTTTCTGCATGTTGGCTCTCAAGGGATTCTGATTGTTGTTTAATTTGGTGGTTGGAGAGGTCTTCGGTGGGTATTTGGTTTGGGTATGGTTTTGGTGATGATTTATTGGGATCAGATGTCGAATTTCTTTGATGATTATGGTGTATGTCTAGAAAGTGGTGAGGAAATTCTGCATTTGAGTGGTTCTTGGCGAATTCTGAAATTTGGTATGGATTTACAATTTGGTGATGCTTCCTAGTGATCTTGTATAGACGTGGGTTTTCTTCTTTTGTTCTTGATGTAGTTAACGGTGTTGAACTTCAGATTTAGATGGTAAGGATTTAGTTGTTTTCTTTTCCTATTTGATTTGCATTCATGCTTAAAGGGTTGCGGTTTTGGACAGAAATGGTGGATGTGCTATGATTTGTGTAGAAATTTTGTTCGTGTTGATGTTTGTGATTTTGAGAGCTTAATGATAGGGAAGTCCAAAGGTTGTTTTGGGTGTTGGCTTCTTATGATGGGTTCGAAATTTATGAACAAAGTAGAGGAGGTTGATTGGTCCATCGTGGATGTTCCTTGGGACAATAAAATCCTTGTTTACTGGGCAGATTGGTATAATGGAAAGTAGTATTGTTTTAGTAATTGTGCACAGCTGCTATTGTCTCAGGTCACTATCCATTATGCTATGTTGAAGTTCTATTGTGAATTTCCTTATGTTTACTAAGTTAGAGTTTTGTTTTATAAAGTGTATCATGTGGGTATCCTATAAGCTAAGTTAAAGTACTGTTGGAAATTGTTTCATGCTTACCATGCTGAAAATTTAGTTGTGAGATAAAAGATGTGCATAACAATTTTACAAAGAGTAATGGCTAAAACTTGTATGGGTAACTACATAGTTTGGTTCCCTTAATTGTACATTATCTCGCATTCTTTTATATCTCGTACTTTTATGCAGGAGATTGGTAGATTACCCACTTTCAGATTGCAGCGACTGACCGTCTCTCTACCCTCCGGCGACACCATGGACGTCACCCAAGAGGTCAGAGGTTGCCCGTTAGATTTTGGCAACCTGATACTTACGGTAGATCTTTTAGTATTGGAAATGGTCAATTTTGATATTATACTTGGCATGGACAGTTTGTCAGCATATCATGCCACAGTTGTTTGCCAGACGAGGGTGGTCACATTCCGGCCATTATGAGTTTTTGGTAATGTCATTTGGGCTTACCAATGCTCTAGCGGTATTTATGGATTTCTTGTGGTAGAGCGTTGCTCCCACATATGTGGAATTTTCTGAGATGGAGCGTTGCTCTCACACTGGAGGATTTATTCTTTGGTGATTTATATTGTTGGTGATTAGATTTCAGGCTTGTTGTTGGGGATCTTATAGTTGAGTATGTCTGTTGTACGGGCATTATGAGTTCTAGGTTTTACTATTTAGGCTTACAAAGTCCTAGATGTTTTCATGGACTCGATGATTTCGGTATTCCTAGGTTGTTTGGATCGGTTTCCATTGTCTTTGTTGACAATGTTGTAATCTATTTTTTTGATCCAAGCTCGATACCCCCCATCTTTTCACTTGAGGTATGTGATTTAGTTTACCGTTCAACATTTATACTTTTTGTCTATTGTTAGTACTTGCTGATGGTAGATAACGAAATTTGGGGACCAAATTTTGATTAGTGGGAGAGAATGTAAAATACCAGAAAATAAAGAATAATAATAGGGGAATTTTCTGGAATTTTTAGAAATTTTTCGGAGCTCGTACGGACGAGTTAACGGGGATAAAAACGGGGCCGGGAAAAGCCTGTTTACGCTACCCCGTTTTAGCGGGTAAATGTTGATTTTCTTTATTTCCTTTTCTTTTCTTTTCTTTATTTTCTATTTCCTCATTTTTTTCTCCCCCGTTTCTCCTTCGACGCTGTGTGCCCGAGGCTTCGCCCGATCCCTGCAATAACCGACCTAACCGGCGCCTTCTCCTCCTCTTCTCAACTTCTTCTTTCCTCCCTAGACAGCCACTTCTCGCCACTGTTGAAGCCCTTCTCTGCCGTAGCCCCTTGCCGTGAGCCGATCCTTTTCTTTCCCCAGCTGACGCCGCACTTTCAAACCCTAGTGCCGGCCGTCGTCGCCTGTGTCCTAGCGCCGACCTTCTGCCCACGACGCCGACCTCACCTTCACCTCCTTCCCAAGCTGCCTCGTGCCCTAGATCTTCCGTCGACGCCTTCTTTTCGATGACACCCGAGCACTGCCGCCGACCTTGTGCCCTAGTGTTGCTGTCGTGCCACTGCCGATCCACTGCCAGCACCCGTGCACTGGTACCGTCGCCGGATTCTTGATCGCCTCTGACCAGTAGAGAGGAAGAAGGTAACTTGGTTGGAATTAGGTTATTATTTGGCAATATCTCCACTCTTGAACTTGATCTTTTCCTTGCTGCTAATCTAGGTTACGAGTTGGTGAAGTGTGTCTCAGTTAGACACAAGGACTGCCACCGTAGAGGTAATGGTTATGTTTTGGAACATGGTTTGGAAGGAAAATGGTTGATTTGGTTTGTTTGTTTTGTTTCCAGCAGCTAACATTCCAGCCAGCAACTCTTTGATATCAGTACAAACTAGTGGCTGTGAGATTCGACTGAGGCATTCAACTCAGGTGAGTGATATTCCGTTTGTTAGGTTAATCTTTATGCTAGGATGATTAGGGTTAAGGAACTAACCCTAGTGGACCCACTGATTTTAATTAATTAGGGTTCGTTAATTGTGTTGGGTTGATTAGTTGGATCCAATTTAGAACTTCTTAATTGGATTAGAATTTAGTTTGGCTAATTGTTCTATAATAGATCTAGCTAAACTAGACCTTTTGTTTGATAACACAGGAGTTTGACGCGAGACGAGTATCTCGATTATCGGATTGGACCTTTTCGATTTGGAGACAGGTACTTTGACTTTATGTCTTTTGATATGCATAATATTGTTTTTAACATATAGCAATGATTATGTTTCTCATTTGCTTCGGTTGATCACTACCCGACCTATTATATGCTTGTTTGTTTATTGTTATGCACATCATGTTAGTATTACCTGATCATACATGCTTATAGAGGTAGTGACACAACCATATTATATATTATGTTCAGGACCTAGGGTTTATTTGATACCCTATCTGATCTGTGTACCTTTCATTTGATACATTGTCCTGTGGTACACATTTTATATTTATATATGGATCTTGTTATGCTATTCATGATATTGCAATGTTTAGTGTCATGCATCATCTTGCATGATTGCATGCTGTGCCGTAGTCTACTCCATTATTGTCGAGCACATCGCCAGTTACATGTATCCATACACACCACCACTCATGGGTCAGTGGTAGATCAGACAGGTGTGTGATAGTTCTGCTGTTTGGCTCCGTTGGTCTGGTGACTCAGAGTGGTAGCCGGCAGACAGTTCTGCTCTGTTTGGCTCTGCTGGTTTAGTGTAGCAACGTGGTAGCCGGCAGGCGGTTGAACTATGTTTAGCTCTGTTGGTCCGCTCATGGGTAGTGTGACGCAGCGTGGTAGCCGGCAGAGATTCCTCCCCGTAATCGTGTACCGGGAGAGATGAGAGCATTGAGCTCCCCCATTTATGATTTGGGGTAGGAGGATAGGTGTACTCCGACAGCATCCCGTCCACTCGGTCACTCATCAGGGGAGTGATGTCAGAGTGCACGGTTGTCACAGCCCTACCCACTCGGTCTCACCATTGTGTGTGAGATGACTGACTGGCGTCAGGGGTGACCATGACATTTGCATCATATGCATGATGCATTTATTGCTTGTGTTTGCTGCATTTACTTGCTGTATTTATATGGATGCATATGATTGACATGCATACAGGAGTTATGACACTCTCGGTCTGGTCTGACGACCCTGTTGTACTTATACCTTGGTCCTGGTTAGTACAGTTTTCTCCTATTTTGTTTCAGTTGCATTTATCCTTCTTGTATCAGGACACTTTACGCATAATTAGTGCTGTCTGTTATTTTCTTTATTATGCATATCAGTTGATACCCGCTGAGTGTTGGACTCATACCCTCCTCCGTTGTTATTTTCAGGTTGATGCTGTCCAGAGAGTTCCAGTCGCTAGTCCCCTGCAGTCCACGAGGACGTGTGATGATCTAGTGGTTTTCTTGTTTTAGACTATGTTTGGACTTGTTTGTGTTGATACATTTGGATCTTGTATGGATTCATATTGCCAATGAGTTTTATTGGATTTGTTTTACTACATGCCTGCCTAGAGGGCAGAAGAGACAAGTTCGTTGTGATTTGTGTTTTATGAGTGTAGTGGAGTAGGACATCGGTTTTGAGCTTTATGGGTGTAGTTGAGTAGGGTGGATTTTAAGTCTTCTTATCATTACTATTTAACTGCGTGGTTGTGTCAGCCAGTGGCTAAAATTGGTATAAACTGCGTGGATGTCTGTGTTATTGTTTGTTTATTATTGTTATTATTCCAGCCGCATGTGGCTGAGGTATATGGTGATGTAGAAAGTTTCAGATTGTCCGCCATAATGGGGAGATGCTATCGAAATTTCTTCGGACAGTGACTCCCCCGGGTCGTGACAGCACGGGTTGCTGCTGTTGCTGTAAGGACTTATTCTCTATCTCTGCCCTCTAAGCATGTATTAGAATTAGATGATTGTTGTTATGTGTCTGCTCTTACTAAGAACATTATATCAGTTTCTTATTTGGAAAAGAAAGGCTTTTAATTTATAATAAAGAACAAATGTTGTTCAGTTTATTTAAATGATATGTTCTATTGTAGTGCACCTCTGATTAACGAACTCTATATTCTAGACTTAGAGAACCCCATCTATAACATAAATACCAAAAGGTTCAAATCAAATGAAATGAAATGAACCAAACCTATCTTTGGCACTGTCGCTTAGGTCATATAATTGACATGTTGGGTTTTTCGAGCCATTAAAACCGCTTTTTCGCGTCGCGGAAACCCCGAAACCCCCGCCACCGGATCCGTGCGAAGATTAAAATATCAAAAACAATATGAGTACGAGTTTCTAAACCTCGATCAACAGTAGATCTACAAAGGAGAAGGAATATACCCTTGATCTGAAACCCTTCGCAATCCCGCTTGTCCTCGGTTCGCCGGATCTCGAAAGTGTCAAAGTAGACACTTCTCTATATGTATCCACACAAGAAAGAGATGGAGAAGAACCTCTAAGGATGTGGTAGCAACCTTAGAGATCAGTAATGGAGGAGAGGGAGAGTCAGAAGGAAAACCTAGAGGAAGAAGAAGATGGAGTTACTTCACAAATGAAAAACTCTTCATCCAAAAATAAAGTGGCCGACCACACTTATGTGGTTTGTAACCTCTATGGGATACCAAGAGTCACAATGGGTTCAACTAGGAATGATTAAGATTAGTGTTCCCTATATCATCTCACTATGGGTTCAACTAACCGATTGATATAGGTGAGAACCTTCTACTCAAGGACACTATTATACTTAGTTTATTTGGCACCAATACAAGTAAGTATAATAACCAAAAACAAATACCTTTATTTATATAAGAATATGATACAACAAGTCCATAATACAATCATCAAATGATTGGCTCTAGGGCTCTAACTAACAATCTCCCACTAGTACTAGTGCCAATCAGTGTAGGCTCTAAGCCCCAATGACCTAGTGTGACCATCATGCTTCCTCTGTACCAAAGCCTTGGTTAAGGGATCTGCGATGTTAGCCTCTGTAGGTACTCTGCATATCTTCACATCTCCTCTCTCGATAATCTCTTGAATGAGATGGAAGCGCTGTAGTATGTGTTTGGTCCGCTGGTGTGAGCGAGGTTCCTTCGCTTGTGCTATAGCTCCATTGTTGTCATAGTAGAGCTCAATAGGGTCAGCGATACTGGGAACCACCCCAAGTTCAGTGATGAACTTGCGGATCCAAACTGCCTCCTTTGCTACCTCTGATGCAGCAATGTACTCGGCCTCTATCGTAGAATCAGCTACTATGTCCTGCTTCGAACTCTTCCAGCTCACAGCACCACCATTAATGCAAAACACGAACCCTGACTGCGATCGATAGTTATCCTGTTCGGTCTGGAAGCTGGCATCACTATAACCCTTTACAGCTAGATCATCATTGCCTCCATATATCAAGAAATATTCTTTAATCCTTCTTAAGTACTTAAGAATATTTTTGACCGCTATCTAGTGACTTTCAGCTTGATCTGACTGGTATCTGCTCGTCATGCTCAAAGCATACGAGACATCAGGACGAGTACATAGCATGTCGTACATGATAGATCCTATGGCTGAGGCATAAGGGATCTGATCCATGCGGTCTCTCTCCTCTCTAGAAGAGGGACCTTGAGTCTTCGAAAGACTCACTCCATGTGACATCGGAAGAAATCCCTTCTTGGAGTTTTGCATGGCAAACCGAAGGAGTACCTTGTCAATATATGTACTCTGGCTTAGGCCAAGCAATCTCTTAGATCTATCTCTATAGATCTGTATCCCTAGAATGTGGGATGCCTCACCTAGGTCCTTCATTGAGAAGCAACTCCCTAGCCAGGTCTTGACAGACTGAAGCAAAGGGATGTCCTTCCCAATGAGTAGTATGTCATCCACATAAAATATGAGGAAGACAACTATATCCCCTACAACCTTCTTGTAAACACAAGGCTCATCTTCATTCTTGATGAAACCAAACCGTTTGATTGCATCATGGAATCGAAGATTCCAGCTTCGAGAAGCTTGCTTTAGTCCATAAATGGACCTATGCAGCTTCCATACTCTGCTAGTATGCTGTGGATCTACAAAACCCTCAGGTTGTGTCATGTATACATCCTCGAGTAGGTTTCCATTCAGAAACACAGTTTTGATGTCCATCTGCCAGATCTCGTAATCGTGGTAAGCTGCAATAGCAAGCATGATCCGAATGGACTTAAACATCGCTACTGGAGAAAAAGTTTCATCATAGTCAATACCATGAATCTTCTTGAAACCTTTAGCTACCAAGCGATCCTTATAGATAAGTCCATCCATGTCAGTCTTTCTCTTAAAGACCCACTTGCACCCAATGGATTTTACCCCTTCAGGTGGATCAACCAAAGTCCATACTTGGTTGGTGTACATGGATTCCATCTCGGATCTCATGGCCTCTAGCCATTTCTCGGAATCTGGTCTCATCACAGCTTCCTGATAGGTGGTAGGCTCATCCTCTATGAGCACAACGTCATCATGGTCAGACAAGAGAAATGAATATCTCTCAGGCTGATGACGTACCCTATCAGACCTGCGAAGAGGTATGTCTACTTGAACATGTTGTTGTCCCTCAACTCCTTGTGGAACAACATCATCTACAACACTTTGTGGTTCCAGTTCAACTTCCATTGAGGCTTCAGTGCTATGGTCCGCATCTTGAACTTCTTCAAGATTAAACGTACTCCCACTAGTCTTTCTAGAAACAAAGTCCCTTTCTAGAAAGACCCCAGTCTTTGCCACAACTACCTTGTGCTGATTGGGAATGTAGAAGTAATATCCCTTAGTTTTCTTGGGATATCCAATAAAATAGCACTTGTCGGATTTGGGTCCTAATTTGTCTGAGACTTGACGTCTAACGTAAGCCTCACAACCCCAAATCCTCATGAAAGACACCTGGGCATCTCTCCCAGTCCATATCCTATATGGTGTCTTTATCACGGTCTTGGATGGAACTCGGTTGAGTATAAAAGCTGTCGTGTCTAGAGCATAGCCCCAAAGGAATGTCGGAAGATCTGTGTGACTCATCATAGATCGTACCATATCTAATCGGGTACGATTCCTCCTTTCGGATACACCATTACACTGTGGTGTTCCAGGAGGAGTGAGTTGGGATAGAATCCCACACTCAGCTAGATAGTCATGAAACTCATGGCTAAGGTATTCTCCACCTCGATCTGATCGAAGTATCTTAATACTCTTGCCAAGCTGGTTCTGTACTTCATTCTTGAATTCTTTGAACTTTTCAAAGGATTCTGACTTATGTGTCATCAAGTACACATAACCATATCTACTGAAGTCATCAGTAAATGTGATGAAGTACCTATAACCGCCTCTAGCAGCGACATTGAAAGGGCCACATATATCACTATGTATAAGACCTAACAAGTCAGTCGCTCTCTCACTGTGCCCACTAAAGGGAGTTTTGGTCATCTTGCCCTAGTAGGCATGACTCGCACGTCTCATAAGATTCAAAATCAAATGAGTCCAGCAAACCATCCTTATGGAGCTGGGATAAGTGTTTGTCATTTATATGACCTAAGCGACAGTGCCAGAGATAGGTTTGGTTCATGTCATTTGACTTGAACCTCTTGGTATTTATGTTATAGATAGGGCTTTCAAGGTCTAGAATGTAGAGTCTGTTCATCAGAGGTGCACTACAATAGAACATATCTTTTAAATAAACAGAATAACATTTGTCCTTAATTATAAAAGAGAAACCTTTCTTGTCCAAACAAGAAACTGAAATTATGTTCTTTGTTAATGCATGCACATAACAACATTCATCTAATTCTAATATAAGCCTAGAGGGCAGAGATAGATGATAAGTTCCTACAGCAACAGCAACAACCGTGCTCCATTGCCTACTCGTAGGTCCACCTCTCCCTTAGCCAATGCCCTGCTATTTCTCAGCGCCTGCACATTAGTACAAATGTGAGAAGCACATCCGGTATCTAATACCCATGATGAAGAAATAGATAAATTGACTTCTATAACATATATACATGAAGTGGAAGTCTCACTTCGCTTCTTGTTAAGATCTTCCAGGTACACCTTGCAGTTCCTCTTCTAGTGCCCGGTCTGACCGCAGTGGAAACAGGTAGCATCCTTGGCGACCTCTCCTTTAGGCTTTAATGCCTTGCCTTTGCCCTTGGCTTGGGACTTTCCCTTGCCTTTGGGCTTGCCCTTGCCCTTGTGTTTCTGAACCATCAGAACAGAGTGGGGCTTTGCCTTCTTAAGATTCAGCTCAGCAGTTCTCAACATACTAAGCAGCTCGGGCAGTGCCTTGTCAATTTCGTTCATATTGTAGTTTAGAACGAATTGACTATAGCTATCCGGCAAGGATTGCAAGATCAGGTCAGTGGCCAGCTCTTGGCCAAGCGGGAATCCCAACCTCTGTAGGTTTTCTATGTACCCAATCATTTTGAGTACAAATGGGCCTACGAGAGCCCCATCTGACATCTTGCACTGAAATAGTGCCCTTGAGATCTCAAATCTCTCATGCCTCGCTTGTCCTTGATACAGTTGACGAAGATGTTCAACCATATCGTAAGCACCCATCAACTCGTGTTGCTTCTGAAGCTCAGAGTTCATGGTCGCGAGCATTAGACAGAACACATCTAATGCGTCATCTTGATGCTTCTTGTAAGCATCTTTATCTGCTCGCGTGGCATTGGCAGGAGGAGCCTCCGGAATGGGCTGCTCTAGAACATACAGTTTACGTTCCTGGGTGAGAACTATTCTCAAGTTCCTGTACCAGTCCAGGAAATTTGCTCCGTTGATCTTGTCCTTCTCAAGGACAGATCGCAGAGAGAAGGTGTTCGTATTCGACGTTATGGTTATCTACAACAGAAAATGCAGAAAATAAATATCATATTCTTTTAAATCATTTAATTAGGCCTTTAACTAAATGATGCTCCCACTGAATTCTATAATTCATGTGGGACAAGATCCACATCATACTAACCCTTGAGTTAGATTTGGCTAATACGCCCAAGACTTAGTATGATCGGTAGGTAACGATTTACCAATTACATCTCTATGCAACTCTTGTTTATAGGATCATTATCCGTAGTTATATTAAAACTTGAGTTAGCTTTGGCTAATACGCCCAAGAATTAATATAAATGTGAATTATGTCCTATCTTTCCAACCGTTGGAAGAATGCCTATAGTTGTACTCGATTCAACCGAGTTAACTAGGAATACTCAATCTAATTGAGTTTGTACTCGCCCATGCGTTGATAAGCGGGACCAAGATTGTCCCTCCGTACCCTACCAAGATAATATGTGTTGCTCTGCTTTGGCAGATTCAACAACACATGTGATCGAGGTAGTGATAGGTATCACGGCACGGTAGACATTAGAGTTGACGCAATTTAGATCTAATCTAATCGTCGATGTGTATCAAATACGCGATAGATCTATTCTAATCGAAAGGGTGCATCTTGTACACGATTTATATCTAATCTAATCGTTAGACACTAATTAATTACTAATCATGCATCACATACACACAAACAATTAATTAAATTAATTCGTGATTAGTCATGACCCTACTACGATCTTCTCAAGCCAATGAGAAGATCGGATGGTCAACCTAGGGTCAATAGCTTCTCAAGATCCTCCCTTTGACCACCTTGTGTTGCTCGTGCCTTCCTCGTAACTCCGTCTCGAGTGGACCTTCCACCGCTCCAATTTTGTACATTACAATTTTGAAACTCGAGTTACATTCGAGTCTAAACTAATTTACAACAAGAATAAATGGAGAAAAGGCACGACGCGCAGGTCGCAAATAAAATGTATAACACGCACAACACAAATAACGGCGCGCATGCTGTAATATGAATTACAACACAGATCCAATCAGATTGGGTCTTTTTGGGCCATGACTATCACAAATTATACATAATTCTAAATTATGTAATTTTCATAAATTTCTGTAATTTTAATACTAATTTTTACAATTTTTACGAGTAAAATTTCCTGGCGGTCTCGTTTAGCGGTTTCGGGCGCAATCGCGGAACGAATCCCCTTGCGGGGCCAGGGGCAGCGCCCCTACCCGCGATCTAACCATCGCGAGTGTCCCTTAGTGATCCAATAGCGGCTTAGCCCACTGTCCCAAAAAGATTTGGGGCGAAACCTTGTCGTTTTGGAAAAAACTTCTCGGTAGTCGAAGCCTACAAGTATCGAAACACTTGTGCTTCGTTTCTACGAGAAAAATACCCATAAAAACTATAAAAAACCAAAATTTATAGAAAGTTACAGAACCTATATTTTTCATATAAAATCAAATTAAACTCGTACAAGTCTTCGCACGTGGCTTTGATACCACTGTTGGGTTTTTCGGGCCGCGAAAACCGCTTTTTCGCGTCGCGGAAACCCCGAAACCCCCGCCACCGGATCCGTATGAAGATTAAAATATCAAAAACATTGTGAGTACGAGTTTCTAAACCTCAATCTACAGTAGATCTACAAAGGAGAAGGAATATACCCTTGATGCAAAGCCCTTCGCAATCCCGCTTATCCTCGGTTCGCCGGATCTCGAAAGTGTCAAAGTAGACACTTCTCTATGTTTATCCACACAAGAAAGAGATGGAGAAGAACCTCTAAGGATGTGCTTGCAACCTTAGATATCAGTAATGGAGGAGAGGGAGAGCAAGAAGGAAAACCTAGAGGAAGAAGAAGATGGAGTTACTTCACAAATGAAAAACTCTTCATCCAAAAATAAAGTGGCCGGCCACACTTATGTGGTTTGTAACCTCTATGGGATACCAAGAGTCACAACTGTTGGTAACTCCCATGAGGTGACACTTCACTTAAGCAACCATGATGATGTGGAGCATCATCATTGGCCCACTCAATGCCAACTCACCAATGAGGTGGCAAATGGTCAAGTCAAACTTGACCTTTCATCTTCCTCTCAAGTCAAGTCAAACTTGACCACTTCTTTCTCTTGGTTGATCTAATCTAACCATTAGTTCAAGTCAATTTTAATTTAATGAATCTATATTCATTGAATTAAATTAATTCAATGAGTCTAAGTCCAAATTAGCCTCTTCTAATACATGAACCAAATTGAGTCCAACTTAATTAGCCTAATTTGGATTACTCTTAATCCAATTTTGGTTCATCACATGAACCTAATCCTTTAGGTTCATCAAATGAACCTAATCTCCATCTAATTGCCCTAAGTGTGTGACCCTATAGGTTCTTGTAACATTGACAATGCTCCTAAACCCATTTAGAAGCATAAGTATTGAGCGGTATCTAGTAACACATCATTACTACCCAAGTTACAAGAATGTTGAGATCCAACATCACTTTGTGACTACTAATTGTGATTCCTCATAAAATATGACAAGTGTCCTTCTATCCAAGACATCTAAATTGATCAATGTGAAGCATAGACCGTGTCATCCTCTAATCAATCTAAATCTTGAACTCCAAGTAGACTCACTAAATCAAATGAGCTCAATATCTCATATTGACTCATTTGGGCATGGCCATGCACTTCGTGGTCTCACTCTATCAAGAATATCGATGTCTCTCCCATCATATAGGAGGCATAGATCCCATCTACATCACTCACATCCCTCTGCATAATTCATTACATACCCAGTAATCGCCTTTATAGTCCACTCAGTTACGGGTGACGTTTGACGAATCCAAAGTACATAACTTCTTATTTAGGGAACCATGGTGACTTCAGGTCTAAGGACTAGTATTCATACTAATAGCCACATGAGAAAGTATATGACACTCATATAACGATCCATGATACTTTCTCATGGCGGGTCATTCAGTATACATTCTCCAATGCATACTCATGTGTCAACTTGATATCTCTATATCCATGACTTATGAGATCAAGTTATCGAGTTGACCTACATGCTAGTCTTATTGCATTAACATTGTCCCTGAATGTTAACACTCGACTAGGAATGATTAAGAGTAGTGTTCCCTATATCATCTCACTATCGGTTCAACTAACCGATTGATATAGGTGAGAACCTTCTACTCAAGGATGCTATTATACTTAGTTTATTTGGCACCAATACAAGTAAGTATAATAATAAAAAACAAATGCCTTTATTTATATAAGAATATGATACAACAAGTCCATAATACAATCATCAAATGATTGGCTCTAGAGCTCTAACTAACATGACAAACGCTTATCCCAGGTCCATAAAAATGGTTTGCTGGACTCATTTGATTTTGAATCATATGAGACATGTGAGTCATGTCTAATGGGCAAGATGACCAAGACTCTCTTTAGTGGACACAGCGAGAGAGCGATTGACTTGTTAGGACTTATACATAGTGATGTATGTGGACCTTTCAATGTCGCTGCTAGAGGTGGTTATAGGTACTTCATTATATTTACTGATGACTTCAGTAGATATGGTTATGTGTATTAGATGACACATAAGTCTGAATCCTTTGAAAAGTTCAAAGAATTCAAGAATGAAGTGCAAAACCAGCTTGGCAAGGGTATTAAGATACTTTGATCATATCGAGGTGGTGAATACCTTAGCCATGAGTTTCGTGACTATCTAGCTGAGTGTGGGATTCTATCCCAACTTACTCCTCCTGAAACACCACAGTGGAATGGTGTATCTGAAAGGAGGAATCGTACCCTATTAGATATGGTACAGTCTATGATGAGTCACACATATCTTCCTATATCTCTTTGGGGCTATGCTCTGGACACAACAGCCTTTATACTAAACCGTATTCCATCCAAGGCTGTGATAAAGACACCATAAAGGATATGGACTGGGAGAAATGCCCAGGTGTCTTTTATGAGGATTTGGGGTTGTGAGGCTTACGCTCGACGTCAAGTCTCAGACAAACTGGGACCCAAATCCGATAAGTGCTATTTTATTGGATATCCCAAGGAAACTAAGGGATATTACTTCTATATTCTCAGTCAACACAAGGTAGTTGTGGTAAAGACTTGGGTATTTCTAGAAAGGGATTTTGTTTCTAGAAAAACTAGTGGGAGTACGTTCGATCTTGAAGAAGTTCAAGATATTGACCATTGAACTAAAGCCTTGATGGAAGTTGAACTAGAACCACAAAGTGTTGTGGATGATGTTGTCCCACAAGGAGTTGAGGAACAACAACCAGTTCAAGTAGACCTACCTCTTCGCAGGTCTGATAAGGTACATCGTCAACCTGAGAGATATTCATTTCTCTTGTCTGACAATGATGACGTTGTGCTCATTGAGGATGAGCCTACCTTTTATCAGGAAACTGTTATGAGACCAGATTTTGAGTCATGGCTAGAAGCTATGAGATCCGAAATGGAATCCATGTACACCAACCAAGTATGGACTTTGGTTGATCCACCTGAAGGGGTGAAACCCATTTGGTGTAAGTGAGTCTTTAAGAGAAAGACTGACATGGATGGACTTATATATAAGAGTCGTCTGGTAGCTAAAGGTTTCAAGAAAATTCATGGTATTGACTATAATGAAACATTTTCTCCAGTAGCGATGTTTAAGCCCATTCGAATCATGCTTGCTATTGCAGTGTACCACGATTATGAGATTTGGCAGATGGATGTCAAAACCGTATTTCTGAATGGAAACCTGCTCGAGGATGTGTACATGACACAACCTGAGGGTTTTGTAGATCCATAACATACTGGCAGAGTATGCAAGCTGCATAGGTTCATTTATGGACTAAAGAAAGCTTCTCGGAGCTGGAATCTTCGATTCGATGATGCAATCAAATAGTTTGGTTTCATGAAGAATGAAGATGAACCTTGTATCTACAAGAAGGTTGTAGGGAGCACAGTTGTCTTCCTTGTATTGTATGTGGATGACATACTACACTCATTGGGAACGACATCCCTTTGCTACAGTCTGTAAAAACTTGGCTAGGGAATTGTTTCTCAATGAAGGACTTAGGTGAAGCAGTCCGTATTCTAGGCATACAGATCTATAGAGATGGATCTAAAAGATTACTTGGCCTAAGTCAGAGTACATATATTGACAAGGTATTACTACGGTTTGCCATGTAGAACTCCAAGAAAGGATTTCTACCGATATCACATGGTATGAGTCTTTCGAAGACTCAAAGTCCCTCTTCTAGAGAGGAGAGAGATCGCATGGATATGATCCCTTATGCCACAGCCATAGGTTCTATCATGTACGCCATGCTATGTACTCATCCTGATGTTTCATATGCTTTGAGCATGACGAGCAGATACCAGTCAGATCTAGGTGAAAGTCACTGGATAGTGGTCAAGAATATTCTTAAGTACTTGAGAAGGACTAAAGAATATTTCTTGATATATGGAGGTGATGACGAGCTAGCTGTAAAGGGTTACAGTGATGCTAGCTTCCAAACTGACCAGGATGATTATCGATCGCAGTCTGGGTTCGTGTTTTGCATAAATGGTGGTGCTATGAGCTGGAAGAGTTCGAATCAGGACACAGTCGCTGATTCTACAATAGAGGCCGAGTATATTGCTTCATCAGAAGCAGCAAAGCAGGCAGTTTGGATCCACAAGTTCATTACTGAGCTTGGGGTGGTTCCTAGCATAGCCGATCCGATAGATCTCTATTGTGACAACAATGGAGCAATTGCACAGGCAAAGAAACATCACTCACACCAACGGACCAAACACATACTACGACGCTTCCATCTCATTCGAGAGATCATCGATAGAGGAGATGTGAAGGTTTGCAGAGTACCGATAGAGGCTAACATAATTGATCCCTTGACCAAGGCTTTGGCACAGAGAAAGTATGATGGTCATACTAGGTCATTGGGCCTTAGAGCCTACACTGATTGACAGTAATGCTAGTGGGAGATTGATAGTTAGAGCCCTAGAGTCAATCATATGATGATTGTTGTATGAACTCATTGTATCATATTCCTATGATTATAAAGGCATTTGTTTTGGTTATTATACTTACTTGTATTGGTGTCAAATAACTAAGTATAATAGCGTCCTTGAGTAGAAGGTTCTTATCTATATCAATCGATTGGTTGAATCGATAGTGAGATGATATAGGGAACACTACTCTTAATCATTTCTAGTCAAGTATTAACATTCAAGGACAATGTTAATGCGATGAGACTATCATGTAGGTCAACTCGATGACTTGATCTCACAAGTCATAGATATAGAGATTTCAAGTTCACATATGGGTATGCATTGGAGAATGTATACTGAATGACCCGCCATGAGAAAGTATCATGGATCGTTATATTAGTATCATATACTTTCTCATGTGGCTATTAGTATGACTACTAGTCCTTGGACCTGAAGTCACCATGGTTCCCTACATAAGGAGTTGCATACTTTGGCTTCGTCAAACGTCACCCGTAACTGGGTGGACTATAAAGACGATTACTGGGTATGTAACAAATTATGCAGAGGGATGTGAGTTATGTAGATGGGATCTATCCGTCCTATATGACGGGAGTGACATCATTATTCTTGATAGAGTGAGACCACTAAGTGCATGACCATGCCCAAATGAGTCAATATGAGATATTGAGCTCATTTGATTAGAGTGAGTTTACTTGGAGTTCAAGATTTAGATTGATTAGAGGATGACACGGTCTATGCCTCACATTGATCAATCTAGATACAAAGGATAGAAGGACATTGTCATATATTGTGAAGAGTCACAATTAGTAGTCACAAGGTGATGTTGGATCTCAACATTCTTGTAACTTGGGTAGTAATGATGTGTTGCTAGATACTGCTCATTCCTTATGCTTCTAAATGAGTTTAGGAGCATTGCTAACATTACAAGAACCTATAGGGTCACACACAAAGGGCAATTAGATGGAGATTCAGTTCATTTGATGAACCAAGAGGATTAGGTTCATGTGATGAACCAAATTGAATTAAGAGTAATCCAAATTAGATTAATTGAGTAAGACTCGATTAAGTTAGACTTGAGTTAGACTCAATTGAGTCTAGAATTGAGTTAGACTCAAGTGAGGATTAATGATGATATTCATTGAATTTTGAATTCAATGATAAATAGAATTCAATTTGAATTTTATATTCAAATTTCGAATGAGTTTCAAAATGACCATTTAATGAAGAATGAATATTAATTAAATATTCATTAAGGCTCATTAATGAGACTCATTAATGGTGTTAATGAGCATTAAGTATTTTCATTAGATGAAAATACTTAAGCCATTTTTTTTACTCTTATTTAATAATCGATCATTATTATTCCTCCTTGCTTCTTCTTCTCTCCCTCTCCTCCTCCTTGGCCGAAACCCTCAAAGTGCTAGCACACTCTAAGATTTCTTCTCCACCTAATTGTTCGTGTGGATACATATAGAGGGGTGTTCACTTGACACCCTTGAGATCCGACATCTTCTTGGACGAGCGGGATAAGCAAAGGGCTTCGCATCAAAGGTATAAACTCCTAAACATGTAGATCTAAAGTAGATCTAGGATTAGAAAACACATACATGAAAATTTAATATTCGCACGGATCCGGTGGCATGGGATTTCGGGATTTCCGCAACGCAAAAAGTGGTTTTTGCAGCCCGAAAGACCCAACAATATTATATTAAAAGAAATTATTTTTTAAAAATCATATATATTTGAAAAGTGAAAAAAATAAAAGCATGGTTTGAATAAATCCTAGTCTAAGAGATCTAAGAGATAGCCCCCCTAAGTTAGAGCTCTAACATATTTTAATTTAGTAGTTTAGTTTACATGGTATGCATTAGCATTAATCACATGTATATATTGTTTGGATATCAAATAATATTTATTTCCTATATGATTGACTAGGTAAGACTAGGAACTCCAAGCCAAAATAAAAGCATGGTTTGAATAAATCCTAGTCTAAGAGATCTAAGAGGTAGCCCCCCTAAGTTATAGCTCTAACATATTTTAATTTAGCAGTTGAGTTTACATGGTAAACATTAGTATTAATCACATGTATATATTGTTTGGGTATCAAATAATATTTATTTCCTATATGATTGAGTAGGTAAGACTAAGAAACCCAAGCCATCTTATTTTTAACATTTTTTTACTAAAATAAAATAAGAAACATGATTTTGACTCAAGGTAAACCTTAGTCCAATCTTATTATATACAGCTCATCTGGTCTCAAATATCATATTTAAATATTAAAAATAGACATATGGCAAAAGACGATTCACTCGTCCCCAGCGACTCCATCAACCCGTCCCTAGACCAACACAAAGGAGGTAAATTAAGGGTGACTACTAACCATTAGTATAAGTGGTCAAGGCATAGGGAAGGCATGTTCAGATATGTCGAGTTTTGATCCCAAGACCTCATGTGGCAACATCTCATGCCTCAACCACCGTATCACCCCAATGTGACAATATTAAATCCAGACATGAACTTGGACAATATTGACTTCAATTCACTTATTGATTTTTCAGGTTAGATTTCTCTTCCTCAATGTTTGACACTTAAATTAAGGTTCTAACTTGACTAATCTGAGTTAATCAGTCCATGTTAGTCCTTTTCTTAAGATCTTTGACCTCAAGTAAAGTCTTAACCTTTGACTTGTATTTAGCTAAGGTCTTAGTCAAATACAAAATGGTAGCATATAATTTTTTAGTGAGTGGATTTGTTACTACATCAGTTTACTCATCTAAGTTGCTGATTTGACTTGAATCTAATGCTTAGTTGTAGTCTGACTCAAGCTCAGCACTTGATGCTTCTTTGATTGTCTCAATGGCAATAGGTTGACTTGGTTTGAGTCTGATGATGATTTGTCCTAAGTTACCTTTAAGGATTTCTTCTTTTTCTTTCTCTTTTCAAGTTCTTTTTTCTTTTTCTTCCAGTAGAGGGCTGTCTATTTTAAAGTGGCTGATGTGATTACACCACAAGTGTATGGTCAAGTCAGCAAGTAATAAAGATCGAATCTACAGAGATTGGTAATTGAATACCAGCTTACTAATCATATTCAATTATCAATTATCTAGACTAAATCAAATGTGTAGGGTGTTATGAGCACAAAGATCAACAGCTAAAGAGAAGAGAGAAAAGAAAGAGAGAGGCAGTAATCCTTGGAAAAGAAAGACAGGCAGTAATGGTCCAATTAAAGGAGACTCACTCAATTAGTAGTAAAGCAGCAAGCAAGCAGTAGCTATGCAACAGAGAAATAATAACACAGTAAAAAGTGATGTAGTTAGTAAGAGAAAGAGTGATTCTAGGACTTTGGTTTCACTTCTATACAAATAAATATTTAATCTACTTTTGAATTCCTATCTTCAATATTGTTGGATCGATACGCACATGAGAGGGGGGGGGGGGGTGAATCATGTGATTTTCAAAAACTTGCCTTTTCTTTTTAAAATTTAAAGTACGCAATGGAAAAAGAAATTAGAAAGCAAGAACAAAGAACACTAGAAAAATATGAGCGGTTTACTTGGTTCGGAGACTCCTACTCCAAGACCCAGGTCCTGCAGACCAATCGATGGATAATTCACTATAAGCCTCTTCCGGTACCTCCGAAAGAGAAAATCGAGTACAAGAATAGAGACAGTGTAACAGCCTATACTTCCCTTTTAAAGTAGTAGAATTGAAAAAACAACACTAATAATAGGTTACCAATAAATTGGAAAGCTCGGTGTGTTGTTGTCTGCTTGCTGGAGATGATTAGGACATCTTGGAAGTGTAACATGAAGGCAGACAGACTTTCTAGAGTAGCAGTAGGAAGCAGGAGCAGTCGGAGGCCCAATCAAATGCGTAGTAGCTCGTATATGTGCATTGTTCTAATGCCTTCTCGAGATAGCCTTATAAAAGGCAAGGAAGGTGCCATCCATAGCCATGGAAAGCGCCTCCAATGAGGCAAATTCGATCCCGAATAGCCCCGTACTTATCCACGACTTTGGCCAAAATTTATCCTACGGAAGCCACCTTCCATAGCCATGGAAGACACCTTCTATGAATAGTACGAAGGCACCTTCACTACTTAAGAGTGTCTTCAGCACTGTTCATCCGAAAGTAATTTTTCTCCTTTTGTCCTACAAAACAACGTTAGTCCAAATAACCTGCAATACAAGTATTAGGACAAACAATAATTAATAATAAAGGCTAGTAATTAGTTCCAATCCTCCCAAGATCGGGAACTAGTGAAGGTCTCAGCTTAGGGATCTTAAATGGATCTAAATTAAACCGATGTTTATTGTCCCTTCAATCGGGACACGTCCTCACTTGGTCACTCTCCTCCAGTGACTTACCTTAACTTACTAGTTTGCCAGATATCTAGTCAGCCCGTCGACCTATTTATACTTCATGTCAGTTATCCGGTTGGCCCGTTGACCTAGCTGGATTTCTTGCTAGATATCTGGTCAGCCCGTCAACCTATCTGGACTTCGTATCAGCTATCTGATTGGTCCGTCAACCTAGCTGAATTTCTTGCCAGATACCTTATCATCCCATCAACCTATCTATGTACTGCCCCGCCCCTCCTGCTAAGGCGGCGGGGGTTACTTTACTCATAGATACATACTTAGTACAGCGGAAGTCTTACTTATAGGTTTTAAAACTTTTCTTTTCTTTAAAATCACCATGACTAATCAACTGGACGTATAAAACCACATAGCATACTTAATATGATTTTTAAGTCATAATACCCAAACACAAAATTTAATGTCAAAGAGTCATAATGCAGTAACATAAACTAGGCATAGTTCTTATTAAACAAAAGCAGGTCTTTCTCCTTTAGCCAAGCCACTACCACACATATCCTTCTAGCCCCTCCTGCTGCTCCCCTAGTTCATCCATTCCTTGCCTTTACCTGTGGTACAAGAAAGTAAGCTGTGAGCACTCATGGCTCAGTAAGTTCCTTTCCTACTCACAAAAATCATATAGCATATCAAAATCACAAGACATAACACATGGAGACAATTTCATCATAGCATGTAGCATATCATGGCATATCGTAACATAATCGTAAGGTATCATGGCATAACATAACATAACATAATCATCAAAGGCACCTTGACATATCATAACATCATCATAAATATCATGGCATAATCATAAGGTATATGCAAGGTGAGTTTCTAAACATGTATCATGAAAACATATGCAACATGTCTTTTGAAAACTTATAATATACATACTTAAAGATAATCTCAATATAAGGGGGGCCCCGGCTTGTACCACATACATAAATGCGCGCGTCCTATGTAGGTCTAAGGTAGCAAGTCTTGAACCCTACAAGGCATACATACTAGGCCCGTTTCTTAGTCCATCGACCTAGGGGCACTTAGGAGCCTATCCCTAACGAGGCCCGTTTCTTAGTCCATCGACTCCGGGACACTTATGGAGCCCACCCTTGGTACAAGCCTTAAAAGTAAAGTAGCATGTCATACATATCTTTAATTCTTAACCTATCATTCATGTCATAATCATATCATGAAGAGTGCTCCTAGTCCCAATTGATAGGGAAGCAACTCTTAGGCATAACATAAAGCATGTATAATTGGCACACAACTCATCATGAATTTTTGGGCACACAGCACATCATGATCACATGCATAATTGGGCACACAACACATCATGAACTTGGGCACATAGCATATCAAAGATTTGGGCACATAGCATATCATAAATTTAAGCACATAGCATATCATAAATTTAAGCACATAGCATATCATAAATTTAGGCACATAGCACATCATAAACTTGGGCACATAGCACATCATCATACATAGATCATAAGCATACATAAGTATAGCAGCATATCATATTCCTATCATATCATAAGCATTGCATATGAAGCATATGGGAAAAAAACATAAGTAGGTCTCTAACCCAAAGTTCATGTGGTGGCCGAAACATGTAGTTGTAGCCTAGGTTAGCAAGCAACATAAGAGCATGTGAACCCTAAACCTTTATCATATCTTATATCATAAGGAGAACCTTAAGCATATTTGGTTTGGGTTCCAAGCTTCCTAGGTCTTTACTTATATCATGGCCGAAACCCATCAAGCCTCAAATTAGGTTATAAGCAACATATAAACATGTAAACCATAACTAATGTCATATCATATGTCATAAGAAACAACTTGAGCATGTTTAGTTGGGTTCTAAGTTCTCTAAGCTTTTAACCTTAACATGGCCGAACCCTAGCAAGTATGATTCTAGGTTACAAGTAGCATGAAAGTGTTGAACCTTAAATCCATATCATAATACATATCATGTGGAACATCATAAACACATTTAGTTCAAGTTCCAAACTTCCTAAGCCCTTTAATCCAAGGTGGCCGAAACTTATCAAGCATGGGAATTAGGTTTTTAGTGGCATAAGAGTATGAAAACCATAAATAATTTCATAGCATTTATTACAAGAACATCATGAGCATATCTAAGTTGGGTTCTAAGTTTCCTTAGGCCTTTAACCTAATGGTGGCCGAAACATGTAAGGCATAGACTAGTTTTCATGTGCCATAAAAGCATGTAAACCCTACATAAATTTCATGACATTTATTACAAGGAATAACATGAGCAAACTTAGTTTAAGTTCTAAACATCCTAGGTCTTAAAACCTTGTGTGGCCGAAAGTTGTAGAGCATGTAACTAAATTTCTATGCAATAAACAAGCATAAGGACATCAAGTTAGTTTCATATCTTTTCATCAAGAAGGTCATGAGCATCTTAAACTTGTTTTAAACTTTCCCTAGGCCTCATATCTCAACATAGCCGAATCTTCATAAACATGAAATAGAGTTCAAATCAACATAACTCATGGGCATATCATATAAGCTTCATATTTTTATCTTAGGGAAAAATCATGGCATGCTTAGTTTTAGGTTTAAAGCTCTTCTAAGCCCTTAGTTCTACCATGGCCGAATGTTCATGAGCTTGAAGATGAAGTTCAAATCAACATACAAGTGGAAGAAAATGTTAACAACACTACTATCATAGGGCACATATGATAAGAACAAGGGAGCATGCTTAGTTTGAGTCCTAGCTTACTTAGTTCTTTTGTTCATGCTTGGCCGAGAATCTAAGATCATAAATCTAAGTTCTAGCTAAACATTCTAGCATAAAAACATTAGATTAACCTCCTACCATAAAATACATATCATAAGAAATATATTGAGCACATCTAGTTGAATTTTAAAGTTCCTTAGATTCTTCTTTTTATCTTGGCCGAAATTTCCATGAAGCAACCCTAGGTTTTTAAGCAATCTATCTTCATGAAAACCATATGAACTATTGTACCACAGGTGAGGGGAAGCTTACCTCCTTTCGCTTGTGGTTTTTCTTAAGAAGAAAAGTATCCTAGGTGCCAAGGAAGGAGAGAGCTTCTTCTTCTTGTACCTCCTTTTGTTCCTCTTGCTTGGAAGGGATAGATCTTGAAGGTCTCCTCTCTAAACTTAGTTTTTCTTGAAGAGAAGCTTAGCTTAGCTCTCGGACAAAGGAGAGGGAGGGAGTTCTTGGTTCGGTGAGGAATGAAGAAGAAAGAGGAAGGAGGAAGAAATGATTTAATCCCTTATTTTTCTTCTCCCAATCTATTTATTCCCTTGCCCATGAAACATGTCCTCATTCACTCCCTCAACTCCTCTTTTCCCCCACTCCATTAATTCCCACGAAAATAGAGAGAGGGAGGGAAGTAGTAAATCCTTCTTTTGCTTGCTCCTTTTCTTAACCAAGAGGGAAAAGAAGGTAAGCAACTTGGTTTTCTCTTGTTCTTTTTGCTTAGTTTTCTTTTCTCCTTTAACTAAATTTTTCATTCCTTTCTATCCAATTATTTCTCCTTATCCTAATGGTTATCATTCATCAATTTATCTCCATAAATTGTGGGAGGTTCAAGGTTCAATCCTTGACCTCACCTCTTCTTATTCTAATTTTCTTTTGTTTTTGTTTTTCCTTTTTCTTTTTTTCTTATCATTTCTTTATGCTCTAAGGAAAATAATATTCATATACCTATTTTATAATTTCGTGGGTGTTACACCTCGAAGACCTTATAAAAAGTTCATCTACTTAGAATGCCATCTGGACTTCTAGGAAGTTGAGTGCATCGGCCACCTTGTTCGCTTTTCCGGGATGATAAAATATTTCGCAATCGTAATCCTTGACTAGCTCGAGCCATCTGCGTTGTCTCATATTTAGGTCTTTTTGCGTGATGAAATATTTCAGACTCTGGTGGTCTGTATAAATCTTGCACGGGGCTCCATATAAATAATGCCTCCATGTTTTCAGGGCGAAGACCACAGCTGCTAGTTCCATATCGTGAATGGGGTAACTTCTTTCGTGCTCTTTGAGTTGTCTGGAGGCATAGGCGATGACTTTGCCATCTTGCATGAGTACAGCTCCCAATCCTAATAAGGAAGCATCACTATACATATCCAATCCTTTGTTGCTTTCCTGAAGAGTAAGGATCGGGGCACTGGTCAGCCTCCGTTTTAATTCTGTAAAACTCTTCTCGTACTCCTCCATCCATTCATACTTTTTATTTTTCTTGGTGAGATTCGTCATGGGGGCTGCGATTTTGGAGAAATCCTCTACGAACTTCCTGTAATAACCTGCCAATCCCAGAAAACTTCTGATTTTGCTGGCATTCTTTGGTCTGCTCCAGTTACTTACGGCTTCGATCTTGCTTGGATCTACCATTACTCCATCCTTGGAGATGACATGACCCAAGAATCTAACTCGATCTAGCCAAAACTCGCATTTGGTAAACTTTGCATACAGTTGTTTCTCTCGGAGGATCTTCAGTACAATATTCAGATGTTCGGCATGTTCTTCTTGGGTTCTTGAATAGATGAGGATATCGTCAATGAAGACGATCACACATTTATCGAGATATGCCGCAAATACCCGATTCATCAAATCCATGAACACCGCGGGGGCATTTGTCACTCCGAAGGGCATAACCACGAACTCATAGTGTCCGTATCTTGTTCGAAAGGCTGTCTTTGATATATCATCTTGTTTCACTTTTACTTGATGATAACCAGACCTTAGATCAATCTTTGAGAAGATAGTTGCTCCCATCAATTGGTCGAACAGATCGTCGATCCGCGGAAGGGGGTATCTGTTCTTGATCGTCGCGTTATTTAATGCTCGGTAATCTATACACATTCGCATAGATCCATCCTTTTTTTCACAAACAGTACCGGAGCTCCCCACGGAGAGTGACTAGAGCGAATAAGTCCCTTGTCGAGTAACTCCTGTATCTGTCCTTTAAGTTCCTTCAACTCAGTTGGCGCCATCCGGTAAGGTGCTTTAGAAATCGGTTTAGTACCCGGAACCACTACAATCGTAAATTCTATTTCCCTATCGGGTGCTAATCCCGGTAGTTCATCAGGAAATACTTCCGGATAGTTGCATACTACCCTGACCTCTTCTAGCTTCTGGCTTCCAGTTTGTTTTGTATCAACTACGTGTGCTAGAAGTCCAGTACATCCTTTGTCAAACATAGTCTGTGCCTCTATAGCTGATAAGAATCTTTCAGGATCTTTCCCCGATTCCCCAATAAATTCAAACATCGGCTCAGCTTCAGGTCGGAAGACTACTTTCTTGTTACGACACTCGATTGAGGCGCCGTACTTGCTTAGGAAATCCATGCCCAGTATAATGTCATAATCCCGCATGTCAAGTACTATCAGATTGCAGTAGAGTTCTCTGTCTGCGATTCGGATAGGTACGGCCCGCAACATATGATCCGATGGCATAACTTCCCCGGATGGTAGGGTTGTTAAGAACGTGATATTTAGTGTCTGGGGTGGTATGTCTAATCTCTTGGTAAATGATGCTGAGACGAACGAGTGTGTCGCCCCTGTATCAAACAATACTAAAGTATACTGACTGAAAATAGGTAGCTGACCTGTAACGACAGTAGAGGCGCTTGCCACATCCTCCTTAGTAAGTGAGAAAACCCTGGCATTCGTTGTAGTTGGTGGAGCTTCCAATCTTGCTTGGCTAATCGGTGTTCCCTCAATAGTAGTTTGCATCTGATGTAGTTGTGAAGGGGCACTCCTGTTCTGGTTATTCTGCTGGAGTGGTGCCTGAAATTGAGTAGGACAGTCTCTGGCCAAATGTCCTTCCTGTCCGCAATTGTAGCATTTTCTTGTACCTTTGTGACAAAATTCGGAATGCAGCTTTCCACAAATAGTACACTGAGGGTACTTCGGTTGCTTATTTACTGGTCCACCTTTAGCATTGTCCCATTGCTTCCTTTCCCGGTAGGGGTTCCTTTCTAGCCTATTTTGGTACTCTGAGGTCTTTGTCCTTCTGCTCGTGCCTGATTCTTATTTCCGTTCATTACATTCCGATAATGTTCTGTGATGAGGGCACTGCTGACCAATTCCTCTATAGTCTGAGGTCTATTAATTCCGCCGGCCACGTTCAATGCTATTTCAGGTCGAAGCATCTTCAACATCAGTCTGACCCTTTCTCTTTCTGTGCGAACCAATTCTGGACATAGGCATGCCAAACGGTTGAAGCGTTTTACTGCTTCGTTTACTGATAGGTCACCTTGCCGAAACTCGGTGAACTCGTCATAGTGTCGGTTCGTCACTTGCATATGGAAGAACTCTTCGAAGAACTCTGTCTCAAAGTCCATCCAGTTCATCAGATTAATCTGTCTCTTTGCTTTCACTCTTTCCCACCACATTCTCGCATCTCCAGAAAAATAGAAAGATACACATTTGATCTTCTCCGATTCGGGCCAGTCCAGTAGTTCCACTATGCTTTCTACTGTCTTGAACCAGGCCTGGGCATCCCATGGCTCGCAGGTACCCGAGAAGTTCTCCGGCTTCAGCCTCAGCCACTGTATTAAGTAGGTCTCCTATCGGACCACTGGGGTAGGGGCTACCGGTGGTACTGGTGCAACTATTGGCACGACGGGCACTGCATTCTGTTTTGCTGGCGGGATGGAAGGAGTTCCTTGTTGGCCCATTAACGTAGTGATTAGCTGTTGTTGCTCCGTGATCTGACGCTGGAGATCAATGACTACCTGGGTCAGATCTGGTGGAGTCGGTGTCTCGTCTGCTCTGGTAGTACGTCTCCTAGCCATGCTTATCTTCATTAAATAACAATAAATTATCGTTATTCCTATTCGGTTGCCATAAGGTTAGTACAATTCCTATCCTACCATCATGCTTACCTAAACTAAATAAATAAACATGCATAATATTAAAGCAACATAAAACAAACAACAAAATTAAATTAAGCATATAGATTCTTACTTGGAGCGGCAGGATGGAGGCTTGACATGTGTGTAGTGAAATGGCTAACTTGGCTCTGATACCAACCTGTACCGCCCCGCCCCTCCTGCTAAGGCGGCGGGGGTTACTTTACTCATAGATACATACTTAGTACAGCGGAAGTCTTACTAATAGGTTTTAAAACTTTTCTTTTCTTTAAAATCACCATGACTAATCAACTGGACGTATAAAACCACATAGCATACTTAATATGATTTTTAAGTCATAATACCCAAACACAAAATTTAATGTCAAAGAGTCATAATGCAGTAACATAAACTAGGCATAGTTCTTATTAAACAAAAGCAGGTCTTTCTCCTTTAGCCAAGCCACTACCACACATATCCTTCTAGCCCCTCCTGCTGCTCCCCTAGTTCATCCATTCCATGCCTTTATCTGTGGTACAAGAAAGTAAGCTGTGAGCACTCATGGCTCAGTAAGTTCCTTTCCTACTCACAAAAATCATATAGCATATCAAAATCACAAGACATAACACATGGAGACAATTTCATCATAGCATGTAGCATATCATGGCATATCGTAACATAATCGTAAGGTATCATGGCATAACATAACATAACATAATCATCAAATGCACCCTGACATATCATAACATCATCATAAATATCATGGCATAATCATAAAGTATATGCAAGGTGAGTTTCTAAACATGTATCATGAAAACATATGCAACATGTCTTTTGAAAACTTATAATATACATACTTAAACATAATCTCAACATAAGGGGGGCCCCGGCTTGTACCACATACATAAATGCGCGCGTCCTATGTAGGTCTAAGGTAGCAAGTCTTGAACCCTACAAGGCATACATACTAGGCCCGTTTCTTAGTCCATCGACCTAGGGGCACTTAGGAGCCCATCCCTAACGAGGCCCGTTTCTTAGTCCATCGACCCCGGGGCGCTTATGGAGCCCACCCTTGGTACAAGCGTTAAAAAGTAAAGTAGCATGTCATACATATCTTTAATTCTTAACCTATCATTCATGTCATAATCATATCATGAAGAGTGCTCCTAGTCCTAATTGATAGGGAAGCAACTCTTAGGCATAACATAAAGCATGTATAATTGACACACAGCTCATCATGAATTTTTGGACACACAACACATCATGATCACATGCATAATTGGGCACACAGCACATCATGAACTTGGGCACATAGCATATCATAGATTTGGGCACATAGCATATCATAAATTTAAGCACATAGCATATCATAAATTTAGGCACATAGCACATCATAAACTTGGGCACATAGCACATCATCATACATAGATCATAAGCATACATAAGTATAGCAGCATATCATATTCCTATCATATCATAAGCATTGCATATGAAGCATATGGGAAAAAAACATAAGTAGGTCTCTAACCCAAAGTTCATGTGGTGGCCGAAACATGTAGTTGTAGCCTAGGTTAGCAAGCAACATAAGAGCATGTGAACCCTAAACCTTTATCATATCTTATATCATAAGGAACACCTTAAGCATATTTGGTTTGGGTTCCAAGCTTCCTAGGTCTTTACTTATATCATGGCTGAAACCCATCAAGCCTCAAATTAGGTTATAAGCAACATATAAACATGTAAACCCTAACTAATGTCATATCATATGTCATAAGAAACAACTTGAGCATGTTTAGTTGGGTTCTAAGTTCTCTAAGCTTTTAACCTTAACATGGCCGAACCCTAGCAAGTATGATTCTAGGTTACAAGTAGCATGAAAGTGTTGAACCTTAAATCCATATCATAATACATATCATGTGGAACATCATAAGCACATTTAGTTCAAGTTCCAAACTTCCTAAGCCCTTTAATCCAAGGTGGCCGAAACTTATCAAGCATGGGAATTAGGTTTTTAGTGGCATAAGAGTATGAAAACCATAAATAATTTCATAGCATTTATTACAAGAACATCATGAGCATATCTAAGTTGGGTTCCAAGTTTCCTTAGGCCTTTAACCTAATGGTGGCCGAAACATGTAAGGCATAGACTAGTTTTCATGTGCCATAAAAGCATGTAAACCCTACATAAATTTCATGGCATTTATTACAAGGAATAACATGAGCAAACTTAGTTTAAGTTCTAAACATCCTAGGTCTTAAAACCTTGTGTGGCCGAAAGTTGTTGAGCATGTAACTAAATTTCTATGCAACAAACAAGCATAAGGACATCAAGTTAGTTTCATATCGTTTCATCAAGAAGGTCATGAGAATCTTAAACTTGTTTTAAACTTTCCCTAGGCCTCATATCTCAACATAGCCGAATCTTCATAAACATGAAATAGAGTTCAAATCAACATAACTCATGGGTATATCATATTAGCTTCATATTTTTATCTTAGGGAAAAATCATGGCATGCTTAGTTTTAAGTTTAAAGCTCTTCTAAGCCCTTAGTTCTACCTTGGCCGAATGTTCAGAGCTTGAAGATGAAGTTCAAATCAACATACAAGTGGAAGAAAATGTTAACAACACTACTATCATAGGGCACATATCATAAGAACAAGGGAGCATGCTTAGTTTGAGTTCTACGCTTACTTAGTTCTTTTGTTCATGCTTGGTAGAGAATCTAAGTTCTAGCTAAACATTCTTGCATAAAAACATTAGATTAACCTCCTACCATAAAATACATATCATAAGAAATATATTGAGCACATCTAGTTGAATTTTAAAGTTCCTTAGATTCTTCTTTTTATCTTGGCCGAAATTTCCATGAAGCAACCCTAGGTTTTTAAGCAATCTATCTTCATGAAAACCATATGAACTATTGTACCACAGGTGAGGGGAAGCTTACCTCCTTTCGCTTGTGGTTTTTCTTAAGAAGAAAAGTATCCTAGGTGCCAAGGAAGGAGAGAGCTTCTTCTTCTTGTACCTCCTTTTGTTCCTCTTGCTTGGAAGAGATAGATCTTGAAGGTCTCCTCTCTAAACTTAGTTTTTCTTGAAGAGAAGCTTAGCTTAGCTCTCGGACAAAGGAGAGGGAGGGAGTTCTTGGTTCGGTGAGGAATGAAGAAGAAAGAGGAAGGAGGAAGAAATGATTTAATCCCTTATTTTTCTTCTCCCAATCTATTTATTCCCTTGCCCATGAAACATGTCCTCATTCACTCCCTCAACTCCTCTTTTCCCCCACTCCATTAATTCCCACGAAAATAGAGAGAGGGAGGGAAGTAGTAAATCCTTCTTTTGCTTGCTCCTTTTCTTAACCAAGAGGGAAAAGAAGGTAAACAACTTGGTTTTCTCTTGTTCTTTTTGCTTAGTTTTCTTTTCTCCTTTAACTAAATTTTTCATTCCTTTCTATCCAATTATTTCTCCTTATCCTAATGGTTATCATTCATCAATTTATCTCTATAAATTGTGGGAGGTTCAAGGTTCAATCCTTGACCTCACCTCTTCTTATTCTAATTTTCTTTTGTTTTTGTTTTTCCTTTTTCTTTTATTCTTATCATTTCTTTATGCTCTAAGGAAAATAATATTCATATACCTATTTTATAATTTCGTGGGTGTTACAATCTAGACTCCATACCAGCTATCTGGTTGGCCTATTGACCTAGCTGGAGTTCCTACCAGATATTTGACCTATCTGGACTTCTCTTGCACACTTAATAAAGTGGTTAGATCACACCAACACCTAACTTAACTTGCTTTCCATTCATCAAAATCTGAGTTAGATCATTAGTAAAAACAACACCAACAATCTCCCCTTTTTGATGCAATGACAAACTGGGTTAAGTTAGGAAAAAAACTATGTAAAGTAAGCAAAAAATTTGAGTAATTAGCTTTCGTTGTGGGGTTTAAGTTGTTCTAATTTTTCTTTGGTTTGCTAACATAATCCCCCTATCCCTCCCCCTTTGGCATTCATAAAAAACAAGAGTAAATAAGACAATATAAAAAAAACTTGTTAAAACTTGTTCAACTTGATTAAAAAAAAGTGGCATTTTAGCAATAATAAAAATTTCAGAGTTATCAAGGGAGTTTTTTTTAAAGAATTGTAACCTTTTACACAAATAATTATTAAGAGATAATTTTCAACGTGCACTAGTTTTTCAAAATACATTGGATAGGAAAGTTATAAATATTTTGAAAATGCTTTAATAAAAAAAATTTAAGGAAATTTTGAAATAGGATTTGTAAAATAAAATTTCAAGGAATACTTTTCAGGTTTGTTTAAAAGTCATTTACAAAATTTAAAGTAGTTAGTTTTCACAAACTGTTAAAATTTTACAAAATATTTGATATTTCAAAATGTGTCAAGAAGGATTTTCAAAAAATAGGGTGGGTAGGTTTCGAAAAACATCTTTTAGAAATATAAAAAAATAATTTTAGGAAAATCTATTCAAAGTAAAGATTTGAAAGTCATTTTTAAATATTCTCCCCATGAATCTGACATTAATTCAAATTAATCTAATCAACTATAAATTTTGTCTTGGCTGTCTAACCGTTAGTTACTAACTAACTATCAGAATATAGCAGTGTTCACTTTGTTAGTAAGGTTAAGTCTTTTTATCCAATTAGTGTTTGACTAACCAGATCACTATAAATTTGGTATTTAATGCCTAGATTGTTAGTTAGAGCCCTAGAGCCAATCATTTGATGATTGTTGTATGGACTAGTTGTATCATATTCTTGTATATAAATAAAGACATTTGCTTTTGGTTATTATACTTACTTGTATTGGTGCCAAATAACTAAGTATAATAGCATGCTTGAGTAGAAGGTTCTTACCTATATCAATCGATTGGTTGAATCGATAGTGAGATGATATAGGGAACACTACTCTTAATCATTTCTAGTCATGTATTAACATTCAAGGACAATGTTAATGCGACGAGACAAGCATGCAGGTCAACTCGATGACTTGATCTCACAAGTCATGGATATAGAGATATCAAGTTGACACATGAGTATGTATTGGAGAATGTATACTGAATGACCCGCCATGAGAAAGTATCACGGATCGTTATATGAGTGTCATATACTTTCTCATGTGGCTATTAGTATGACTATTAGTCCTTGGACCTGAAGTCACCATGGTTTCATACATAAGGAGTTACATACTTTGGCTTCGTCAAACGTCAGTCGTAACTGGGTGGACTATAAAGGCGATTACTGGGTATGCAACAAATTATGCGGAGGGATGTGAGTGATGTAGATGGGATCTATCCCTCCTATATGACGGGGGTGACATCGATATTCTTGATAGAGTGAGACCACGGAGTGCATGGCCATGCCCAAATGAGTCAATATGAGATATTGAGCTCATTTGATTAGTGAGTCTACTTGAGATTCAAGATTTAGATTGATTAGAGGATGACACGGTCTATGCCTCACATTGATCAATCTAGATGTCAAGGATAGAAGGACACTTATCATATATTGTGAAGAGTCACAATTAGTAGTCACAAGGTGATGTTGGATCTCAACATTCTTATAACTTGGGTAGTAATAATGTGTTGCTAGATAGCGCTCATTACTTATGCTTCTAAATGGGTTTAGGAGCATTGCCAATGTTATAAGAACTATAGGGTCACACACAAAGGGTAATTAGATGGAGATTAGGTTTATTTGATGAACCTAAAGGATTAGGTTCATATGATGAACTAAATTGGATTAAGAGTAATCTAAATTAGGCTAATTGAGTTTGACTCAATTTGGTTCATGTGTTAGATGAGTCTAATTTGGACTTAGACTCATTGAGGCAATTTAATTCAATGAATAGATATTCATTAAATTAAAATTGACTTGAACCAATGGTTATATTTGATCAACCATGGGAGAGAAGTGGTCAAGTTTGACATGACTTTAGAGGAAGATAAAGGGTCAAGTTTGACTTGATCATTTGCCACCTCATTGGTGAGTTGGCATTAAGTGGCTAATGGTGATGTGCACATCATCAAGGCTAGCACATGTGTATGCCACCTCATGAGGGAGATCAAGAGCCTTGACTCTTGATATCCCATGGAGTTAAAACTCCTCCATGAAGTGGCCGACCACATTAATTCTTGTGTGGGAGTTTTCATTTTGTGGAATAACTCTCTTCTTCCTCCTCATTGCTCTCTTCTCTTCTCTCCCTCTCCTCCTCTTTGGCCGAGACTTCTTGGAGTGCTAGCACACTCAAGATTTCTTCTCCATCTCTTGCTTGTCTGGATACACATAAAGGAGTATCTACTTTGATACTCTCGAGATCCGGCGAACCGTGGACGAGCGGGATTAAGCTAAGGACTTCGCATCAAGGGTAAACTCTTATCTTGTAGATCTAAAGTTGATCTAGGCTTAGAAAACTCGTGTTGGTGCGGGAAGCATCCGACGATCGAACCTTAGTTTTGATAATGACAAAGGGATTCAAAGTTAAGTTTAATTGTTATCTGATGGATATGACTGAGTGTTTCAGGAAAGTCTAGCTGCGGTTAGGCAAGGAAAAATCCTAGGGGGTGGTAACCCTAGGTATAGGGGGTGGTAACCCTGTGCGGGAAGTCTTGGCGGGTCGACGCTTAGGGCAAAAATCCTAGGGGGTGGTAACCCTAGGTTAAAATCCTGGTGTCGCGAACCGGGTAGAAGTCTGGATGGGTTGAGGACCAGACATCCAACATGAAGACCGGAAGCATCGAACACTGAGCAAAAGTCCAGTCGGTCTGGAGGACCGGACTGGCAACAGGTAAATCTCCTGAGTGGAGAAGGTGAGGACGCGTTCCCCGTAGAGGGAACAGTAGGCGTCGGGTCGAGCTAAGGTTTCTGGTCGGAAATCCGAAGTCAGACCCGGACAGTCCGGAGACTATCACAATATTCTTTATCATATTTATACTGTTATTTTATGCTAACTTTGTGCTGCAGGGTGGTTTTTGTGATTAACATATCTTGCAGGGACCAAAGTGCACAATTACCCTCGGATGAACAGTGTCCGAGGCGCCTCCATAGAGTTTGGAGGCGCCTCGGGTGCAAAACCTGATCTGGCTGCATAACCAGCTTGGAGGCGCCTTGGAGGAAGCCAAGGCGCCTTGGACAGAAGACTGAAGGCGCCTGTTGAAGGCGCCTTCAGGTCCCAGCAGTCAAAGGCTTATCACAGCGAACTAATCGGGATAGAACTTAGCTTCAAGGTGCCTTGGAGCTTGTTTAAGGCGCCTTGAACACTGTTTAAAAGCAGGGTTCGAGCAGCACTTCAATACAACAACTCCCAGGCTTCCTTTCTTCAACGTGCAGCTAACAAGATCATTCCGAGGTGCTGTTGCGACATACCGACGACCTGGAACATCAACTTTGATTCTGTTATTGTCGGTATAATTTCTTTTTGTGTTTAGAATTGTAAATCACTTATTGTACTTTTAACGAACTTATAGTTGTAGCGGCCTTCGAGTAGGAGTCGCCTTAGGCTCCGAACGAAGTAAATTCCTCTGTGTTTGTGTTTCTGTCACGCCCCGGAGGAGTCCCTGTCCAAAGAAATTTCGGCAGCATCTCCCCTGTACGGCAGACAATCTGAAACTTTCTACATATCCAAATACCTTAGTCACATGCAGATGGAATAATAACAGAAAATAAACAATCACCACGCAGTTAATATCAATTTCAGCCTCTGGCTGACACAACCACGCAGTTTAATAGTAAACAAATAGAACAGTAATACGATGACTCGAAAACAACCCTACTCAACTACACTCATAAAGCTCAAATCCGATATTTCCTACTCCACTACACTCATAAAACACAAATCCGATGAACTCACCTCTTCTGCCGTCCAGGCAGGCATGTAGTAGAACAAAACTAAATCATACCAAAATCCATTTACGATAAGAATCCATACAAGATCCATAAGTAAAACATTACAAGACCAAGACATAGTCTGATAGAGAAAACTAAAATAACAACTCGTGATCAACAGAGGACTAGCACTACGTGCAATGGGAACTAGCGACTGGAACTGCCTCCTGACAGCATCAACCTGAAAATAACAATAATGGAGGCGGAGTGAGTCCAACACTCAGCAGGTACAACTGATATCCATAACAAAGTAAATAACAGACAACACTAATCATGCGTACAGTCTCCTGAATACGAGAAGAATAAATGCAATTGAAACAAAAACAGGAGAAAACTGTACTAACCAGGACCAAGGTATAAAGGTAACAGGGTCGTCAGACCGAGGGTGTCATAATCCTGTATGCATGTCAATCATATGCATCCATATAAATGCAGCAAGTAAATGCAGCAAACACAAACAATAAATGCATCATGCATATGATGCCAATGACATGGTCACCCCTGACGCCAGTCAGCCATCTCACACACAATGGTGAGTCCGAGTGGGTAGAGCTGTGACAACCGTGCACTCTGACATCACTGCCCCTGATGAGTGACCGAGTGGACGGGATGCTGTCGGAGTACACACATACTCCTACCCCGAAATAATAAATGGGGGAGCGCAATGCTCTCATCTCCTGGTACACGATGACGGGGAGGACTCTCTGCCGGCTACCACGCTGAGTCACACTACCCATGAGCGGACCAACGGAGCCAAACAAAGTCCAACTGCCTGCCGGCTACAACGCTGCTACACTAAACCAACGGAGCCAAACAGAGCGAAACTGTCTGCCGGCTACCACGCTGAGTCACCAGACCAACGAAGCCAAACAGCAGAACTGCCACACACCTGTCTGATATACCACTAACCCATGAGTGGTGGTATGTACAGATACATGTAACTGGCGATGTGCTCAACAATAATGGAGCAGACAATCGCACAGCATGCAATCATGCAAGATGATGCATGACACTAAACATGGCAATATCATGAATAGCATAGTATGATCCATACATAAATAAAAGGTGTACCACAAGTCAATGTATCAGATGGAAGGTACACAAACAGATAGGGTATCAAATAAACCCTAGGTCCTGAACATAATGTATCATATGGTTGGGTCACTACCTATAAAGCAGGTATGATCAGGTAAATAATAACATGAAGTGCATAACGAGTAAACAAGCAAACATGTAATAGATCATGTAGTGACCAACCGAAACAAATGGAAAACACAATCATGCTATATGTTAAACACATTATTATGCATATCAAAAGACATAAGTCAAAGTACCCGCCTCCAATAGAATGGTCCAAATCTGACACTGAGATACTCGTCTCGCGTCAACGTCCTGCAATTAATACGATATATGGTTTAGCTAATTACAAATACAACAACTAGCTCAACCCCAAACTCAATCCTAATTTGATTAAGGAATCATGTTTTAATTCCATTTAGTCCAATAATTCCTTCACAGCTAATTCTCTCTTAATCAACATACATAGAGCCATCCAAATCAACTGCTACTTACCAAGTCTGATAATCACTGTCATCATTGACTAAGCACCATATAATCCACTAAAATCCTAATCCCGAACACCTCCCCTTTTCAATGACTAGCTAATCAAGCTAATACAGAAATGAACCCTTACTGTATAAATTTGAAGCTAAACGAATCTTACCTCAAGTTCAGCCCCCTTCCTCCTATTTTTCAACACAAAAGGAACAATGCTGTGGAAATAAGGTGGCTGCCGACATCAGAAAGTCCACAGAATAGTCATTCCTGTTGGATTCCTTCACTGAACAAAACAAGATGAGATCCAGCAAGAAGATCACAGATCAAACAATACTTGTTAACATCCCAATACCACAACAATCTATGAATCAAGCCAAACAAAACAGGAAGGTCACAAGAAACTGATCCGAGATTTAACAAGATCCCCAAATCCCTAACCTTCTCATCACTGCCTTACCTTTAGGATCACTGCTAGGTAACGGCGGTGACTCGGGACTAGGGAAATCGGACGGAGGAGAGGGGCTCGGGTGGCTAGCACAGAGGAGACAGACGGCGTGCAGATTAGGGCAGAGAAGCAGATGATCGGGGGCGGCTCGGCGCAAGGTTCTCCACAGCAATGGGCACCGGTAGATGAGGGGTTCGGCAATGGCGAGAAGTGGCTGTCGGAGGAGGAAGGAAAGAATTGGTCGATGGTGGCTCAAAGGTCGTCGGCGGCAAAACTCTAGGGCTCAGCGGAAGAAGGGGAAGAGGAGAAGGAAGGGTTGCAAAACCCCTCAGCCACAACTTTTATACCGGAGGAGGAGAACCGGCGAGGAAGGGCGGCGGCGACGCGTCGGTGGGCGGCGTCGGCACCGTAGGGCACGGGTCGGTTGAGGAAAGGGGGCGCGGGCACGCGGGGGAAGGAAACGACGACGGGAAGAGAGGAAAAAGGAAAATAAAAATAAAAGAAAAAGAGAATAAGAGAGGAAAAGAAAAATAACTTTTCCTCGCTTAAATGGGGTAGCCAAATAGGCCTTTTTGGGATCCACTTTTATCCTCGTAAACTCGTCCATACGAGCTCCAAAAAATTCCCAGAAAATTTCTAAAAATTTCAAAAAATTCCCTTATCATTAATCGTCATTTTTCGGTATTTTACATTCTCCCCCACTAATAAAAATTTGGTCCCCAAATTTCGTTATCTACCATCAGCAAGTACTAACAACAGATATAGAGTATAAATGCTGAACAGTAAATTAAATCACATACCTCAAGTGAAAAGATGGGGGTATCGAGCTCGGATCGTATCCTCGAGCTCCCAAGTAGCCTTCTCATCCGAATGATGCTGCCATCCGACTTTAACCAGCCGGACAGTCTTGTTCCGCAATTGACGCTCTTTCCGGTCCAGAATCCGTACCGGAACCTCCTCATAAGTGACGTCAGGCTGAACCGGAACTGAGACATCTGTCAACACATGCGTCGGGTCATGTACGTATCTCCTTAGCATCAATACGTGGAATACCTCGTGAACACTTGACAGGGACGGTGGTAGCGCCAGTCGGTAAGCTACCGCTCCGATCCTCTCCAAGATCTCGAAAGGGCCAATGTACCGCGGAGCTAGCTTATCTCTGAGGCCAAATCTCTTCACCCATTTCATGGGTGAAACTCGTAGAAAAACATGATCACAAATGGAGAACTCTAAGAGTCTCTGACTCTGGTCAGCATAACTCTTCTAGTAGTCCTGTGTCTCTGACACTCTCCTTCTAATAGTACGGACCAACTCTGCCTCATGCTGAGCTCTGTGAGGTCCCAACAACTGGGCCTCCCCAACCTCATCCCAGAGGGTGGGTGTCCGACAAGGCCTACCATACAACGCTTCAAACGGTGCCATCTGGATAGCCAAATGCAAATCGTTGTTGTAGACGAACTCTCTACCAATGGCAAATGGTCCTCCCAACTGCCTCCAAAAATCCAATACACAAGACCTCCTCAAGTCCTCTAGAGTCTAAATGGTCCACTCTATTGTCCATCTGTCTGCGGATGGAAAGTTGTGCTGAAACAGAGCTGTGTGCCCAAGGCCTGTTGCAGACTCTGTCAAAAAAAATGAGACATGAACCGGGGGTCTCTATTCGAAATAATAGTCAACGGGACACCCCGTGATCTGATGATCTCCCGGCAAAACAGATCTACCAATCGATCCAGGGAATCAGTCCTCCGGATCGCCAAGAAGTGCGCGGATTTGGTTAATCGATCAATGATTACCCAAATCGCGTCATGGCCTCGTCGTGTACTCGGTAAACCCACCACAAAGTCCATAGTAATGTGTTCCCATTTCCACTCAGGAATAGGAATCCGCTGAAGTAATCCGGCAGGTTTTTGGTGCTCAGCCTTCACTTGCTGACAGACAAGTCATCTAGCTACAAATTCCGCGATGTCTTTTTTCATACCATTCCACCAGTAGGAATGCCTCAAATCTTGATACATGCGGGTCCCGCTTGGGTGGATCGCAAATCGAGAGCGATGAGCTTCCTGAAGTAGCTCCTGTAAGACCGAATGAGACTAAGGTACGCATAATCTGTCTCGGAAGTATATAATACCCTCCTCGTCTCGTGTGAACTCGATCTGCTGCCCGGAAGCTATCTGGTTGTAAATAAACTACAAATACTGATCAGCAGCCTAGGGCTCTCGTATCCTTGTCCTGATCAACGACTAAGCAACCATGGTAACCAGAGTACCCTGCTCTGTTTGTCCTTACCCCTCAAGGCCCAAATCGGAGGAACCTTAAATCAAGTCTATGACCACAACTAAGTGGCAAGCTAAAGTCCTTCCAGACTTCCTGCTAAGCGCATCGGCAACCACATTAGCTCTTCCCGGGTGATAGCTAATGGTACAATCATAATCCTTCAGGAACTCCATCCATCTCCTCTGTCGGAGATTAAGTTCCTACTAAGTAAACAGATATTTGAGACTCTTATGGTCAGTGAGAATCTCAAATGTAACGCCATATAAATAATGTCGCCAAATCTTCATGGCAAAAATAATGGCGACTTGCTCCAGATCATGTACAGGGTAGTTCTTCTCATGCTTCTTCAACTGCCGAGAAGTAGGAGACTACCCTGCCATGCTGCAGCAAAACAACACACAAAACCTGTAGAGATGCATCGGTATAGGGCATGAATCTGTCCTCTTCAGAAGGTAAAACCAAAATCAAAACCGACACTAGTCTCCGCTTCAACTTCTCGAAGCTGGTCTCATAGTCCTCGAACCACGTGAACTTCACGCCTTTCCTGGTCAGGCGTGTCAGTGGCATAGCAACACGTGATAAACCCCCAACGTATCTCCAGAAATATCGAGCCAAGCAAAGGAAGTTGCGAGCCTCTTCTATAGACTCCGTCTACACCCAACGGTAACAACCTCGATCCCCTTTGGAACCACGGTATACTTCTACTGGTGACCGTGTGTCTCAAACATCTCACAAAAGACAACCAAAATATGCACTACTGATATTCACATATAGACGTTTCAGTTGAAACATCTCTAGAACTATGCGAAGATAATGTACGTGATACACCTCAGATCAGGAATAAAACACCACGTCGTCAATAACAATAATGAATTCTGATCCAATATCTTAGGAATACCCAAATCATTGAGTCCATGAAAACATCTAAGGCTCCGCAAGCTCTAATGGTAAAACCAAGACACATAATGTCCGTATCACAGACATTCCTAACCATAAGATCTCTGACAATAAATCTGAAATCCAATCACCAATAATATAAATCACCAAAGAATAAATCCACCAATGTGAGAGCAACGCTCCATCACAGAAAATACCACATATGTGGGAAATCCTCAATATGTGGGAGCAACGCTCCACCACAACCAAATCCGTAATATGTATCTACAATATATATATGGGGGCAATACTCCGCTACAAGAAATCCACAATAGGTGGGAGAAACATTCCACTACAAACAATACATAAGTTCCCAAGGCACCTAACTATCCGGCTAGAAACTGCACGAGATCACTCAACCACATATCACTGTGGCAGCCAAAGGTATAACAACCTAGTAAGCAAATCAAATTCATCGTCAACTCTATCAACATCCTAGTGGGTTATCTACCAATAGGAGAATTAGTTGACAGGTAATACAACAAATGATATAATGTAGGCACTCCACATCCTACATTTAACATAGGTAGAATCATCATGATGCTACCCACTATACATCTGGCACACGTTCACACACAACATATGTATGATCGACATAATCCACCAATTAGTAACACCAAACATACTCACAACATAGGTATAAATCATCATGATACCTCCAACAATGCATACCGAACTCGTGTGCATATATCAACATAGGTATAATCGACAATACACCTCAAATAACACTCACATGACATATATACACCTATGCCAAGAGTATAATCAATGTAATACTTCCAACAAATCATAATAGACACGAGTGTACACACAGAACAAATATAATGAACAAGATACCTCAAATATTACATCAAACACATCTACACATATCACAACTCAGATTAAATCGATAAGATACCTCCAATAAAACACTCAAACACATGTGCACATTCCACAACATAGTTTTTAATTGACAAAGCCACTTGCATGCTACAATGTGGGTTGACAAAAGAAGAACTGAATAGAGTCAGCCCATTTTCAAGTGCGAAGGAGCTGTGGAACAAACTAATTGAGCTGCACGAGGGCACGACAGACGCTAAAGTAAGTAAGCGTGATTTCATTTTAAATAAATTGTATAATATTAAAATGCAGGAAGGTGAGACGGTAAACTAGCTTCACGCACGCATCCGGGACCTACTCAACGTGCTTCATGCAATCGGCCAAAGGATGGAAAATCGCGACGTAATAAGGTACGCGCTAAGCGCTTTTCCGAGGAACACTTTGTGGGCATCCATGGTGGATGCTTACAAAGTTTCCAAGGATTTATCTTCAATAAAACTAGATGAATTATTTTTTGAATTAGAATTGCATGAGCAGACTAATGCACGCTCGGTCGAGAAAGGTGTTGTTTTGGTTGCAGGTACCATCAAAACGCATGAACCGACGACGAGGCATAAATCCAAGTCCAAAGACGAATCGGACGCAGACGACGAAGAGGAAGTTATTTCCAAATTGATAAAGCTAGTGCGGAAAATATGCAAGTCAAAAAGGGAAACTCAAACAACCAAGAAGGACAAGACTGGAGTCACCTGCTACGGATGCAACCAGAAAGGGCACTACAAACCAGACTGTCCAAATAAGAAGAAAAGAAAGAAGGCATTGAAGGCAACCTGGTTCGAGTCGTCAGACGAATCCGAGTCCGACAAAGAAGAACCGACAAGCTTCCTCGCATTGCCAGTACAATTAGACATTGACAAAATCGAGTCCGAATTTGAGTCTGAAACCGAGAGCGAGTTGGAAACCGAGTCCGAGCAAAGCCACGAATCCGCATTCGTTTCCGAAGGACCAAATCCCACTGTAAGTTCACTACTCGCAGAATTTCAATTAGATAACTTGCATGAATTATTACCTTACTTAGTAAAAAAGTTGGCTAAATCCAACATCCGGGTTAAGTCGCTCCAAAAGGAGGTAACAGCCCTAAAGGAAGCGACTGAATTGAGCCCTTTAACTGAGCCAGTTTAAATTGGAAACTCAACTCAAGTCCAACAACTTGAGGAAGAAAATTCCAATATGAAAGCTCAAATTAAAGAACTCAAGAACAAGTTGGAATGGTTCACCTTGGGTTCCAAGAATTTGGATCTGATTCTTGGAAAACAACGAGCCGTGTACAACAAATCTGGACTTGGATTCAGAACCAAAAGTAAGTATAAATCATATCTATCTTTAGTAAATAGAAATAATAGAAGCATAATTCAAGCATGGGTCCCCAAGTCAAACTTGATCAATCAAGTTGGACTTGGTCAATATTGGGTCCCCAAGGATCAAGTCTACTATCTCGATAGACCATATCGAGGCTATGATCCAGGGGGAGCAAAAAGAAAATGATATTAATTAAACGAACTTAAAATTAAAAATTAAATTAAAAATTAAAAATTAAATTAAAATTAAAATTCAAAATTAAATTTAAATTAAAAATTAAAATTAAAATTTAAAATTCAAAATTAAATTAAAAATTAGAAATTAATTCAAAATTAAATTAAAAAATTCAAAATTAAATTTAAAATAAAAATTAAATTAAAATTAAAATTAAAATTAAAAATTAAAAATTAAATTAAAAATTAAAAATTAAAATTAAAATTCAAAATTCAAAATTAAATTAAAAATTTGAAATTAAATTAAAATTCAAAATTAAATTAAAAAATTCGAACTTAAATAAAAATTCAAAAATTCAATTTAAATCAAATAAAAATATAGAAGGAGGATCCAAAATAGCTGGCACCCCTAATTAAGGTTAGATAAAATGAGCTAGGTTAACTTGACCCACGGTACTGGTGAAATTTTTGGATGATAGTACGTTAGGGAAGCTTGGGCATCGCATGTCTAGGAAGATATGGCTTCGACCTGGTGTATTTGGCCAAGTGGAACTGACCGAAGCTACCCTTAAATGGATCCTAACCAGTTAGACCAAGGTTTAGTATTAAGTTCAATGGGTAGGACTATTTGGAAAACCTTGAAGGCATGGTTACTTTAATGAGTTCCTTGTGACTCACCATAGCCCAGAAGTTTATCCAAAGAATGCTTACTTGTTGAACCCAAAGCTAAACCTGAATCTAACACAAAGTTAAACCAAACCCTTAATTTGAACCCCAATTCATCTCACAAAAATTATAGAATTCCCTGATTGAAAATTTAGATCGGGTGAGATGACTAAGGAATTTGAAATTCAAATTCAAAATTAAACTCATAACTATAAGTAATTCAAATTCTATAATCAATTAATCAATTTTAAAAACTTATTTGAAAAATCCTTTTAAAAATTCTTTTTAAAAATTCCTTTAAAATCCTTTTAAAAAATTCCTTCAAAATCTTTAAAAAATTTATTTTAAAATTCTTTGAAAAATTATTTGAAAATCAATTTCAAAATCTTTAAAATTTATTTTAAAATTCTTTGAAAATCAATTTCAAAATCTTTAAAAAATTATTTTAAAATTCTTTGAAAAATTATTTGAAAATCAATTTCAAAATCTTTAAAAATTATTTTAAAATTTTTTCAAAATTTCTTTGAAAATTAATTTCAAAATCATTTGAAAAATACTTTGAAAACTTATTTCAAAATTCCTTTGAAAATTAATTTCAAAACCTTTGAAAAATACTTTGAAAACTTATTTCAAAATTCCTTTGAAAATTAATTTCAAAATCATTTGAAAAATACTTTGAAAATTAATTTCAAAAATCTCAAACTTAGAATTTAGAAGAAATTTTATTAGACTTTAATGTTTACAGGAAAATTAATTTGAAAAGCTAAGTGTTACTTCAGTACTCATTTTTTTTCTTCTCCCTCTTTATTTTTGATATATGGCAAAGGGGGAGAGTATAAGGAAATTCAAAGGAAACTAAAACTAAAAAAAAAAATTCAAAGGAAACTAAAATTCAAGGAATTAGAAACTAAAATTCAAATAATTCAAAACTAAATCAGTTTAAGGGGGAGCTCCTATTAAGGGGGAGCTTCAATGTGCTTAGGCATTACTTATGCTTGTACTCATTTATATTTACCTTTATTGCATTTATATTTACCTTTATTGCTTTTTTTACTTAACTTTGAATTTCGGTTGCCATAATCAAAAAGGGGGAGATTGTTGGTGCGGAAAGCATCCGACGATCGAACCTTAGTTTTGATAATGACAAAGAGATTCAAAGTTAAGTTTAATTATTATCTGATGGATATGACTGAGTGTTTTAGGAAAGTCCTAGCTACGGTTAGGCAAGGGAAAACCCTAGGGGGTGGTAACCCTAGGTCATAGGGGGTGGTAACCCTGTGCGGGAAGTCTTGGCGGGTCGACGCTTCGGGCAAATATCCTAGGGGATGGTAATCCTAGGTTATAATCCTGGTGTCACGAACCGGGTAGAAGTCTGGATGGGTCGAGGACCGGACATCCAGCATGAAGACCGGAAGCATCGGACGCTGAGCAAAAGTCCAGTCGGTCTGGAGGACCGGACTGGCAACAGGTAAATCTCCTGAGTGGAGTAGGTGAGGACGCGTTCCCCGTAGAAGGAACAGTAGGCGTCGGGTCAACCTAGGGTTTCCAGTCAGAAATCCGAAGTCAGACCCGGATAGTCCGGAGACTGTCACAATATTCTTTATTATATTTATGCTGTCATTTTATGCTAACTTTGTGCTGCAGGGTGGTTTTTGTGATTAACATATCTTGTAGGGACCAAAGTGCACAATTACCCTCGGATGAACAGTGTCCGAGGCGCCTCCATGGAGTTTGGAGGCGCCTCGGGTGCAAAACCTGATCTGGCTGAGTAACCAGCTTGGAGGCGCCTTGGAGGAAGCCAAGGCGCCTTGGACAGAAGTGTAACGCCCCGGCTCGGGCGGGCCCCACCCGAACCGAACCGGGAACGCTACCTGAATTGCCCATCGGGTTGACGACTAGCTCCACAGACCACCGGAGGTCCTTTCAGCATGTTTTGTCCTCACTCGCACGCACCCTGGAAAACTTCCCAGGAGGTCACCCATCCTCAGATTTCTCCAAGCCAAGCACGCTTAACTTTGGAGTTCTTAAATTTTGGGCTTCCGAAAAGGAAGGTGCACCTTGGTGATATGGATAGTATCATCTAACCTTTTAAGCCATACTTAACCAGAATCTCAGAACCGGGGTATTACAATCACCCCCACTTAAAGACACAACGTCCTCGTTGTGTAACCACGAATCACACCATAGACAAATCCCAGAATCTCCCTCGCTAGGTGGTGCCCTGGTGCTCCTGCCACAGGCGCACTCACGGTCGCAAGGTTGCTCTGATACCATTTGTAACGCCCCGGCTCGGGCGGGCCCCACCCGAACCGAACCGGGAACGCTACCTGAATTGCCCATCGGGTTGACGACTAGCTCCACAGACCACCGGAGGTCCTTTCAGCGTGTTTTGTCCTCACTCGCACGCACCCTGGAAAACTTCCCAGGAGGTCACCCATCCTCAGATTTCTCCAAGCCAAGCACGCTTAACTTTGGAGTTCTTAAGTTTGGGCTTCCGAAAAGGAAGGTGCACCTTGGTGATATGGATAGTACCATCTAACCTTTTAAGCCATACTTAACCAGAATCTCAGAACCGGGGTATTACAAGAAGACTGAAGGCGCCTTGAAGGCGCCTTCAGGTCCCAACAGTCAAAGGCTTATCGCAGCAAACTGATCAGGATAGAACTTAGCTTTAAGGTGCCTTGGAGCTTTTTTAAGGCGCCTTGAACACTGTTTAAAAGCAGGGTTCGAGCAGCACTTCAATACAACAACTCCCATGCTTCCTTTCTTCAACGTGCTGCTAACAAGATCATTCCGAGGTGCTATTGCGACATACCAATGACCTGGAACATCAACTTTGATTCTGTTATTGTCGGTATAATTTCTTTTTGTGCTTACAATTGTAAATCACTCATTGTACTTTTAACGAACTTATAGTTGTAGCCCATGGAAAGCGATCAAGGATCGCGGGCTTTCGAGTAGGAGTCGCCTTAGGCTCCGAACGAAGTAAATTCCTCTGCGTTTGTGTTTCTTTATTTTATTCCGCTGTGTTTTAATTACTCGACGATTGTTTTATGATTCCGATAATCGAAAGAAATAGCCGCAAGCGCTATTCACCCCCCCTCTAGCGCGTCTCGATCCAACAACTCGTACGTGAAAGTTTTACGAAATTTTATTTCTTCGCACGGATCCATGGCATGGGGATTTCGGGGTTTCCGCAACGCAAAAAGCGATTTTTACGGCCCGAAAAACCCAACAGTGGTATCAGAGCCACGTGCGAAGCGCGTACGAGTTTTATTTTGAATTTTATGAAATTCTACTGATCTATAAGTTTCTATGTTTTTATGATTTTTATAGATTTTATGGGTAATTTTCTCGTAGAAGCGAAGCACAAGTGTTTAGACACTTGTAGGCTTCGACTACCGAGAAAATATTTCTGAAATGGCAAGGTTTCGCCCCAAATCATTTTGGGACAGCGGGATAAGGCACTGTAGGATCACTTAGGAACACTCGTGATGGTTATATCGCGGGTAGGGGTGCTGCCCCTGACCCCGCAAGGGGATTCGTTCCGCGATTGCGCCCGAAAATCGCTAAATGGGACCGCCGAGAATTTTTACTCATAAAAATTGTAAAAATTGTAAAAAAAATTAATGAAATTTATAGAAATTACATAATTTAGAATTATGAATTATTTTGTGTTGGTCATGGCCCAAAAGACCCAATTTGATTGGATATTGTGTGTTGTAATTCATAATATGGCCTGCGTGCCGTCATGTGATTGTGCGTGTTGTATATTTGATACGCGACCTGCGCGTCGTGCCTTTCTATTTATTTAATCCTATTGCAAATAGTTTAGACTCGAATGTAACTCGAGTTTCACTTTTGTAATGTACAAAATGGAGTGGTGGAAGGTCCACTCGAGACGGAGTTACGACGAGGGCGCGAGCAACACAAGGTGGTCAAAGGAAGGAGCTTGAGAAGATGTTGACCTTAGGTTGACCATCCGATCTTCTCATTGGCTTGAGAAGATCGTAGTAGGGCCATGACTAATCACAAAATATTTAATTAATTGCTTGTGTGTGTATATGTGATGCATGCTATGTAACACCCACGATATGCTAAGCTATACCTAAGAGTATTTTCCTTAGGATAAAAGGAAAATAAAATAAAATAAAATAAAATAGGGAAATGGGAATGGAAACCAAAATGAAAGAAAAAGAAGGTGAGGTTGAGGTTTGAACCTTGAACCTCCCACTAATAATAGAATTAAATTTATGAATAATAACCACTAGGATAAGGAATAATAGATGGATAGAAAAGAAGAAAAATTCATGTTAAAGGTAAGAGAATAATTTATAAAGGAGCAAGAAAAGAACAAGTAGTCTTCTTCCTCTTTTTCATGGTTAAGAGAGGGAGCAAGAAAAAGGCAAATTTCCTTCCTTTCCCCCTCCTCCATTTCATCATGAGGGATGAATGAGGACATGGCTTCATTAAAGATAAACATGAGGATGGTAAATTTGCCTTAGAAAAATATTAGTGGAATATTGAACTAAAAAGAAATGAAAAGAAATAAAAATAGGGAGTGGTCAAGGATTGAACCTTGAACCTCTCATGATGTAAATAATAGGATTTAGGAGTAATAACCAGTTGGGATAGGAATAATATGTTGATAGCAAAGGAGGGAAACTCATGATAAAGATAGGAGTAAAGATCTAAGAAGAGAAAACAAGAAAAGAGCAAGAGAAAGGCAACTTGCCTTCCTCCCTTTCTCTCCCTCTTCCTCTTTGGTTTTGCCGAAATCTTAAAGAGGAATTAAGGGGATTCATTCCCCCTTATTTTATCATGAATGGTGAGAATAAATAGAAAATAAAATAAGTAAAATAAAATGAAAAAAAGGCTAAGGGAGAAGGAAAGCAAAAATCAGGTTTGCTACCTCTTCCCCCTTAACATAAAAGAGAGAAAGAAAAGAGAGAATTATTTTTCTCTCATTTTCTTTCACTCATCCTCTCCCTCACCGAAACCACAGTCCCCTCTCCTCCATCTTCAGCCCCAAAGCCAAGGTTTTTCCCCTAAGAAAAGCCTAAGATACAAGGAGGACTTAGCAAAGGAATCAAGGGAAAGGAACTAGAAGAAGAGGCTACTTCTTCTTCACCATACCTTAGATCCACAAGCGAAAAAGGATGTAAGCTTTCCCCTCACCTGTGGTACAAGGCTTTTATGTGTTTTTTGGATTTTATGAAGACCTTAAAACCTAGAAACAAGTTTGAGAAAATTCGGCTAAGAAGAGTTTTCAAAAAAATCTAGTGATGTTTAACTAGTCTTCACTACATGATAGATTTTCTATGCCATGGAAAAGGGTTCTTCTTCATGTTTTTATACCTATATGATGCTTGATCAGAGAAGTACTTAACCCTAGAATTTCGGCCAAAAATATTTTTAAGAGGCTAGGGAAATTTATTGTTTTACCCAACTAGTACAAGGTTCTTCCTATGAAATATTAAGGATCATGTATTAGTTATCTTGCTTAGAAGATATTTGAACTAAAAGAAAACCCACTCATATGTTTCGGCCAAGAAAGGGTTTAGGGTTAGGAAGACCCTTAAATTTAAATAAACATGCTCATGTGATAGAATACAAATATCTTAAAAGAGTTGTATGTTTGAATATTGCTAGAACTTCATGAACTCTTTCTTAGGGTTTTCGGCCATGATGAGATGGATAGCTTAGAAAAGCTTAAACAAAACTTTAATATGCTCAAGACCTCTGTGATGTTTAGATATGAAAGTTGTCTAATGCCCTCATGCTTAATTAGGGTGTAGAAAAATTGGTTATATGACATATGACATGTATGATCACAAGAGTCCAAGTTTGTTCATGAACCAAATTTATATATATGTTTCTTAGTAAATTTTATCATGAAATTTACTTAGGTTTTTCATGCTTTAGGCCACTTAAAAACCTAGCTAAAGAATGGTAGGTTTCGGCCATGAGAAAAAAATAAAAGAAAAAGAGAAAAAAAAAACCTAGAAAGCCTAAGACACAATTCATATGTATGCTCATTATGCTTGTCTTTACACATGCTATGAAACTTGTATGACTTCATATGTTTTTATGTTACTTGAAGCAAGTTTAAACACTGATGAGTTTCTGCCAAGTAGGATTTAAATGACCTAGAGGCCCTAGAATTTAAACCAAAGGTGTTAAAATGCTTCTTATGAAAATATGATAACCTATTGATTGTGTCACATGCTTGTATGATTTTTCCATGACCTAAATGGACCATTGTGAGTCTCGGCCATGAAGGTTTAGATGCCCTAGAAACCCTAGGACTTAAATTAATTATGCTCATGTCACTCTACATGAAATATGATAAGTAGAAAGCCAAGGTTCAATTGCTATATGTTGTTTTATGACCTAAAATGATGCTAGGGTATGTTTCGGCCATAACTATTGGATGATGCCTTGTATGAATTTATACATAATGTTAGTCCAAGTTCACATGCTTGTATGCTTGTTTGTAGCCCTAATGAGAACTTGTTAAATTTCGGCCATGACATATGTGAAGGGCTTAAAGGACTTAGGAACTAATTCAAATGTGTCAAGTGTGTTTACCTTGTTCGTTGGTAAAAATGTTATAAATATGATTTAAAGTTGTCCATGCTTTTATGTCATATGGAACCTTGTTTTACACCTTAAGGTTTCGGCCATATGAAATTAGGGACTTGAGGAACTTAGAAACTAAGTTAATCATGTTTATAATGCTTCCTATGAAAATGTTATGATGATAATTTAGGTGCCACATGCTTGGATGTTGTGTTTAACCTAAATTGAGCTCTAAAGGGTTTCGGCCACAAGGGTTTAGGAAGCTTAAAACCAAGATAAATATGATACCATGTTTCCTATGATAGGATAATCACAAGATACACCCTTATGCTTAATATGTATGCTTGTGATTTATGACTTATGATATGATATGCATGCTTTTATGATATGATATGCTTGGTGCTTAAAATATGCATGCTTATGTTATGATATGTGGTTAAATTATGCATGCTTTGATGCTATGTTTAGTGCTTAAAATATGCATGCTTTCATGATATGCTATGTGGTTAAATCATGCATGCTTGATGATATGCTTTATGCTTAAGATATGCATGTTTTTATGATCTATGCCTAAGTGATGCATATTGTTATGACATGATGTATGCCTAAGTGATGCATACCTTTATGATATGATGTATGCCTAAGTGATGCATACCTTTATGACATGATGTATGCCTAAGTGATGCATACCTTTATGATATGATGTATGCCTAAGTGATGCATACTTTTATGACATGATGTATGCCTAAGTGATGCATACTGTTATGATATGATGTGTGCCTAAGTGATGCATGATTTTATGATACACGATATGTATGACATGTACTTTACTTTATACGTGAGTGGCTTGTACCAAGGGTGTGCTCCATAAGCGCCCCGGGGACTAAGGACCTTGTTAGGGATGGGCTCCTAAGTGCCCCTAGGACTAAGGGCCTAGTATGTTTGCCTCGTAGGGTTCAAGACTTGCTACCTTGGACCTACAAGGTTGCGCGCAATATGTAAGTGGTACATAGCCGGGATCCCCCTTATGTTGAGATTATTTTCAAGTATATATGTAAAAGAAAATGGTTTAAAAGATCATGAGACATACACATGTTTTTCGGATACATGTTTTCCAAAATCATATTGCATACACCTTATGATTATGCTATGTTTCATGTTATGCTCTTGATTATGATATGCCATGATAAGGTATGATTACGTTATGTTCATGCTATACCTTATAGACATGTTTCGGCCATTGATTTGTTGATGCTTGGTATATAGATTTCGGCCATGGATATGATGATGCCTTGATGTACATGTTTCGGCCATAGTATGATGCTTTGATATACATGTTCGGCCATGCTTTGATATACCATGATACTTGTTTGTTATGCCATGTCTAGCTATGTTTTATGCAATGCACTATGTATATGTTTCGGCCATGGTGATGCTTGATATGCTATGACTAGTTGTGATTATATTATGATGCATGATATGCTTGAATAGAATGCTATGTTATGCCATGATTAGTTGAGATTATGACTTGTTAATGCATTCTTGATTATGTGCTGATTGTTGGTTTTAGTGAGTAGGAAAGGAACTTACTGAGCCATGAGTGCTCATAGCTTACTTTCCTTGTACCACAGATAAAGGAAAAAGCTGGATGAGTTAGAGGAGCAGCAGGAGGGGCAATGAAGATGTGTGTGGCAGTGGCTAGGCAACCAAATAAATAAGAACCTGCTTAAAGTTTCTTTAAAGAACTATGCATTGGTATTTTATGACTTGTGATACCTAAACATGTATGGCTTGACATTATGGTTCCACTGGATTTGATGTTATGATTTTGATGCCATGTGATAGTATAGTTCAAAAGAAATTAAAAAGAAAAGTTTTATTAAAACTATCAAAATTATTTTAAGTCTTCCGCTGTTTTAAAAAGAAAAATTTATACGTAGAGTATCGTAGCCCCGTCCCTTAGGGTAGCAGGGAGGGCGGGCGTTACATGCTAGATTAGTAATTAATTAGTGCCTTAACGATTAGATTAGATCTTAGTCGCGCACATGATGCACCTCCACGATTAGATTAGATATAAATCAAGTATATGATACGCATCGTCGATTAGATTAGATCTCAATCGCGTCAACTCGAAATGCCTACCATGGCGTGATACCCATCACTACCTCGATCGCATGTTGTTGTTGAATCTGCCAAAGCAGAGCAACACATACTATCTTGGTAGGGTGCGGAGGGACAATCTTGGTCCCTCCTATCAACGCATGGGTGAGTACAACTCAATTAGATTGAGTAACTAGTTAACTCAATTGGATCGAGTTTAACTATAGGCATTTTCCAATGGTTGGTAGATAGGTCAAAATCACGTTTATATTAACTCTTGGGCGTATTAGCCAAAGCTAACTCGAGTTTTAATATAAATGCGGATCTTGATCCTATAAACAAGAGTTGCATAGAGATGTAATTGGTAATTAGTTACCTACCGATCATACTAAGTCTTGGGCGACTTAGCCAAAGCTAACTCAGGGCATAGTATGATGTGGATCTTGTCCCACATGAATTATAGAATTCAGTGGGAGCATCATTTAATTAAAGGCCTAATTAGATGATTAATAGAATATGATATTTATTTTTCTGTATTTTTCTGTTGTAGATAACCATGACGTCAAATACGCACTCTTTTTCCCTGCGTTCCGTCCTTGAGAAGGACAAGCTCAACGGAGCTAATTTCCTGGACTCGTACAGGAATCTGAGAATCATTCTCACACAAGAACGTAAACTGTACGTTCTGGAGCAGCCCATTCCGGAGGCACCTCCTGCCACTGCCACGCGAGCTGATCGTGATGCTTACAAGAAGCATCAAGATGACGCATTAGATGTGTCCTGTCTAATACTCGCGGCCATGAACTCTGAGCTTCAGAAGTAACATGAGTTGATGGGTGCTTATGATATGGTTGAACATCTGCATCAACTATATCAAGGACAAGCGAGGCACGAGAGATTAGAGATCTATAAGGCACTGTTTCAGTGCAAGATGCAAGATGGGATTCCCGTAGGCCCATATGTACTCAAGATGATTGGGTACATAGAAAACCTACAGAGGTTGAGATTTCCCCTTGGACAAGAGCTGGTCACTGAATTGATCTTGCAGTCATTGCCAGAGAGCTACAGTCAGTTTGTCATGAACTACAACATGAACGAAATTGACAAGCCACTGCCCGAACTGCTTAGTATGTTACGAACTACTGAGCTAACCTTAAGAAGGTTAAGCCCAAATCTATTCTGATGGTTCAGAAACATAAGGGCAAGGGCAAGCCCAAAGGCAAGGGAAAGTCCCAATCCAAGGGCAAAGGCAAGGCACTGAAACCCAAAGGAGGGGTCGCCAAGGATGCTACCTGCACTGGAAGAGGAACTGCAAAGTTTACTTGGAAGATCTTAAGAAGAAGAGAAGTGAGACTTCCACTTCAGGTATCTATGTTATAGAAGTCAATCTATCTATTTCTTCATCATGGGTATTAGATACCAGATGTGTTTCTCACATTTGTACTAATGTGCAGGCGCTGAGAAATAGCAGGGCATTTACAAAGGGCGAGTTGGACCTACGAGTAGGCAATGGAGCACGGGTTGCTATTGTTGCTGTAGGAACTTATCATCTATCTCCGCCCTCTGGGCTTGTATTAGAATTAGATGAATGTTGTTATGTGCCTGCTTTAACTAAGAACATCATATCAGTTTCTTGTTTGGACAAGAAAGGTTTTTCATTTATAATATAGAACAAATGTTGTTCAGTTTATTTAAATGATATGTTCTATTGTAGTGCACCTCTGATGAACGGACTCTATATTCTAGATCTTGAGAACCCTATCTATAACATAAGTACCAAGAGGTTCAAGTCAAATAACGTGAACCAAACATATCTCTGGCATTGTCGCTTAGGTCATATAAATGACAAACGTTTATCCCAACTCCATAAAGATGGTTTGATGGACTCATTTGATTTTGAATCTTATGAGACATGCGAGTCATGCCTACTGGGCAAGATGACCAAGACTCCTTTTAGTGAACACAGTGAGAGAGCGACTGACTTGTTAGGTCTTATACATAGTGATGTATGTGACCCTTTTAATGTCACTACTAGAGGTGGTTATAGGTACTTCATTATATTTACTGATGACTTCAGTAGATATGGTTATGTGTACCTGATGACACATAAGTCAGAATCCTTTGAAAAGTTCAAAGAATTCAAGAATGAAGTATAAAACCAGCTTGGCAAGAGAATTAAGATACTTCAATCAGATCGAGGTGGAGAATACCTTAGCCATGAGTTTCGTGACTATCTAGCTGAGTGTGGGATCCTATCCCAACTCACTCCTCCTGGAACACCACAGTGGAATGGTGTATCTGAAAGGAGGAATCGTACCTTATTAGATATGGTACGTTCTATGATGAATCATACAGATCTTCCCATGCATCTTTGGGACTAAGCTCTAGACCCAGCAACCTTCATTCTCAACCGAGTTCCATCTAAGGCTAAGATAAAGACACCATATAGGATATGGACTGGGAGAGATACCCAGGTGTCTTTTATGAGGATTTGGGGTTGTGAGGCTTACGTAAGAAATCAAGTCTCGGACAAACTGGGACCCAAATCTGACAAGTTCTATTTCATTGGATATCCCAAGGAAATGAAGGGATATTACTTCTACATTCCCAGTCAACACAAGGTAGTTGTGGCTAAGACTGGGGTATTTCTAGAAAGGGACTTTATTTTTAGAAAGACTAGTGGGAGTACGTTCGATCTTGAAGAAATTCAAGATGTGAACCATAGCACTGAAGCCTCGATGGAGGTTGAACTGGAACCACAAAGTGTTGTGGATGATGTTGTTCCACAAGGAGTTGAGGAACAACAACCAGTTCAAGTAGACCTACCTCTTCGCAGGTTTGATAGGGTACGTCGTCAGCCTAAGAGATACTCATTTCTCTTTTCTGACCTTGATGATGTTGTGCTCATTAAGGATGAGCCTACCTCCTATCAGGAAGCTGTGATGAGTCCAGATTCCGAGAAATGGCTAGTGGCCATGAGATCCGAGATGCAATCCATGTACACCAACTAAGTATGGACTTTGGTTGATCCACCTGAGGGCGTAAAACTCATAGGGTGTAAGTGGGTCTTTTAGAGAAAGACTGACATGGATGGACTTATCTATAAGGGTCGCTTGGTAGCTAAAGGTTTCAAGCAGATTCATGGTATTGACTATGATGAAACCTTTTCTCCAATAGCGATGTTTAAGTCCATTCGGATCATGCTTGCTATTGTAGCATACCATGACTATGAGATATGGCAGATGGATGTCAAAACCATGTTTCTGAATGGAAACCTGCTCGAGGATGTGTACATGACACAACCTGAGGGTTTTGTAGATCCACTGCATATTGGCAGAGTATGCAAGCTGTATAGGTCTATTTATGGATTAAAGCAAGCTTCTCGGAGCTGGAATCTTCGATTCGATGATACAATCAAACAGTTTGGTTTCATCAAGAATGAAGATGAGCCTTGTGTCTACAAGAAGGTTATAGGAAACACAGTTTTCTTCCTTATATTGTATGTGGATGACATACTACTCATTGGGAAAGACATCCCTTTGATGCAGTCTGTCAAGACTTGGCTAGGTACTTGTTTCTCAATGAAGGACTTAGGTGAAGCATCCCGCATTCTTGGCATACAGATCTATAGAGATAGATCTAAGAGATTGCTTGGCCTAAGTCAGAGTACATATTCAGCCATAGGATCTATCATGTACGCCATGCTATGTACTCGTCCTGATGTCTCGTATGCTTTGAGCATAACGAGCATATACCAGTCAGATCTAGGTGAAAGTCACTGGATAGCGGTCAAGATTATTCTTAAGTACTTGAGAAGGACTAAAGAATATTTCTTGATATATGGAGGCGATGATGAGCTAGCTGTAAAGGGTAACAGTGATGCCAGCTTCCAGACCGACCAGGATGATTTCGATCGCAGTCAGGGTTCGTGTTTTGCATAAATGGTGGTGCTATGGGCTGGAAGAGTTCGAAGCAGGACACAGTTGCTGATTCTACAACAGAGGCTGAGTATATTGCTGCATCAGAAGTAGCAAAGGAGGCAGTTTGGATCCGCAAGTTCATTACTGAGCTTGGGGTGGTTCTTAGCATAGCTAATCCCATAGAGCTCTATTGTGACAACAATGGAGCAATAGCACAGGCTAAGGAACCTCGCTCACACCAGCGGACCAAACACATACTACAGCGCTTCCATCTCATTTGAGAGATTATCGAGAGAGGAGATGTGAAGATTTACAGAGTACCCACAGAGGCTAACATCGCAGATCCCTTGACCAAGGCTTTGGCACAGAGAAAGTATGATGGTCACACTAGGTCATTAGGCCTTAGAGCCTATGCTGATTGGCACTAGTCCTAGTGGGAGATTGTTAGTTAGAGCCCTAGAGTCAATCATTTGATGATTGTTGTATGGACTAGTTGTATCATATTCTTGTATATAAATAAAGGTATTTGTTTTTGGTTATTATACTTACTTGTATTGGTGTCAAATAACTAAGTATAATAGCGTCCTTGAGTAGAAGGTTCTTACCTATATCAATCGATTGGTTGAATCGATAGTGAGATGATATAGGGAACACTACTTTTAATCATTCCTAGTCAAGTATTAGCATTCAAGGACAATGTTAATGCGACGAGACTAGCATGTAGGTCAACTCGATGACTTGATCTCACAAGTCATGGATATAGAGATATCAAGTTGACACATGAGTATGCATTGGAGAATGTATACTGAATGACCCGCCATGAGAAAGTATCATGGATCGTTATATGAGTGTCATATACTTTCTCATGTGGCTATTAGTATGACTATTAGTCATTGGACCTGAAGTCACCATGGTTCCCTACATAAGGAGTTACATACTTTGACTTCATCAAACGTCACCCGTAATTGGGTGGATTATAAAGGCGATTACTGAGTATGTAACAAATTATGCGGAGAGATGTGAGTGATGTAGATGGGATCTATCCCTCCTATATGATGGAGGTGACATCGATATTCTTGATAGAGTGAGACCACAGAGTGCATGGCCATGCCCAAATGAGTCAATATGAGATATTGAGCTCATTTGATTGAGTGAGTCTACTTGGGATTCAAGATTTAGATTGATTAGAGGATGACACGGTCTATGCCTCACATTGATCAATCTAGATGTCAAGGATAGAAGGACACTTGTCATATATTGTGAAGAGTCACAATTAGTAGCACAAGGTGATGTTGGATCTCAACATTCTTATAACTTGGGTAGTAATGATGTGTTGCTAGATACCACTCATTACTTATGCTTCTAAATGGGTTTAGGAGCATTTCCAATGTTATAAGAACCTATAGGGTCACACATAAATGGTAATTAGATGGAGATTAGGTTCATTTGATGAACCTAAAGGATTAAGTTCATATGATGAACCAAATTGGATTAAGAGTAATCCAAATTAAGCTAATTGAGTTTGACTCAATTTGGTTCATGTGTTAGATGAGTCTAATTTGGACTTAGACTCATTGAGTCAATTTAATTCTATGAATAGAGATTCATTAAATTAAAATTGACTTGAACCAATGGTTAGATTTGATCAACCATGGGAGAGAAGTGGTCAAGTTTGACTTGACTTGAGAGGAAGATGAAGGGTCAAGTTTGACTTGACCATTTGCCACCTCATTGGTGAGTTGGCATTAAGTGGCTAATGGTGATGTGCCACATCATCAAGGCTAGCACATGTGTGTGCCACCTCATGAGAGAGATCAAGAGCCTTGACTCTTGATATCCCATGGAGTTAAAACTCCTCCATGAAGTGGCCGACCACATTCATTCTTGTGTGGGAGTTTTCATTTTGTGGAGTAACTCTCTTCTTCCTCCTCATTGCTCTTTTCTCTTCTCTCCCTCTCCTCCTCTTTGGCCGAGACTTCTTGGAGTGCTAGCACACTCAAGATTTCTTCTCCATCTCTTGCTTGTGTGGCTACTCATAGAGGAGTATTTACTTTGATACTCTCGAGATCCGGCAAACCGTGGACGAGCAGGATTAAGCGAAGGACTTCGTATCAAGGGTAAACTCTTATCTTGTAGATCTAAAGTAGATCTAGGCTTAGAAAACTCGTACGTGAAAGTTTTATGAAATTTTATTTCTTCGCACGGATCTGTGACATGGAGATTTCGGGGTTTTCGTAACGCAAAAAGTGGTTTTTGCGGCCCGAAAAACCCAACACAGATTTATGTTGATGCACTGATATAAGCATTTTAAGCCAGACAATCTTCCTATGCATCTCACCCCTTTCTAAGTTTGGCAATACACAAACAAGGTAGCCCTAATGTGTTGGTGAAATGTTCAAGTCCTAAATTTATAGGAACATACTTTCTATGGAGTTGATCTAGACTAGATCAAAAATTGAATATGAAAATTCTAAAAATAAGAAAATTTTAGGAACAAGTTAGAAAAGAAATTTTACCCTAGAATTTATAAATTTTTTGGAAAATAATTTAAAAATAGTGGTCCTAGTCTATTAGACACATTCCTACTTGTCGACGTAAGTTGTTAAATATACTTTCAGGGAGGGGTTTGGTGAGTATGTTAGCTAAATTTGACTTGGACTCAATATACTTGAGTTCAATGTCACCTTTAGTAATATGATCCCTGATAAAGTGGTGTCTAATTTTGATGTGTTTGGTTCTTGAATGATGCATAAATTTTTTTGTTAAATTAATTGAGTTAACATTATCAATTAGTACTTTTGTATTTGTAAAGTTTAAGTTAAAAATCTTTTAGAGTGTGTATCATCCATAATAATTGTACAACACATTCTCCTATTGTTATATATTCTGCCTCAGTAGTAGTTAATGCAATACAATGTTGCTTCCTACTAAACCAGCTAATAAGTGATGGTCCAAGTAACTAGCATTCACCACTTGTACTCTTATGATATAGTTTATAGCTAACATAGTTTGAATCAGAGTAACCTATGAGTTCAAAGTTGAGTGTTCTAGGATACCAAATTCCTATATTTGATGTTCTTTTTAGATATCTGAAAATTCTTTTTATGTTTGTTAATTTGGATTCTTTAGTATAGGTTTGGTATCTAGTACACATACTAACCACAAATAAAATATCAGGTCGACTTACGATTTAGTAGACTACATATCACACTCCTATAGTATTTTAGGCCTACATGTTTTTCATTTGAGTCATCATCTAAGGTTGAGTTAGTGGCTATTGGTATTTTTATTTCCTTGGTATTTTTCATTCCAATTTTTTTTAAATAATTCTTTGATATACTTTTGTTGGTAGACATAATTTCCTTCATTAGTTTGCTTAATTTGTAGACCTAAAAAATAAGTTAGTTTACCTACTAATATCATTTCAAATTCTTGTTCCATTAAGGTTATAAATTCTTGTAAAATTTCTAAATTAGTTGAACCAAAGATTATGTCGTCTACAAATACTTGGGCTATAAAGATATCTTGGTTGATTGATTTTACAAATAATGTTGGATCAATTTATCCTTGATTGAATCCTTTGGAAATTAGGTAAGAGGTTAACTTTTCATACTAGGCTCTAGGTGTTTGTTTAAGACTATACAATGTTTTCTTAAGTTTAAAGACATGGTCAGGATGGTCTACACTTTCAAACTTAGGTGGTTGATCTACATAAACTTCTTTTTTTTTATTATCCCATTTAAAAATATGGATTTAACATTCATTTGATAAAGCTTAAATCCCTTATGGGATGCATAGTTAAGTTGCATTCTGATAGACTCAAGTCAAGCTACTGAGGTATATGTTTCATCATAGTCAAGTCCTTCTACTTGAATAAATCCCTTAGCCACCAGTCTAGCCTTGTTTCTAATAATTTCTCCATTTTCACTTAGTTTGTTTCTAAATACTCATTTTGTTTCTATTACCTTTTTATTGTTAGGGGGTGGTACTAAGTCACAGACCTCGTTTCTTTCAAACTGAGCTAGTTCTTCCTCTATGGCTATGATCCAGTTTGGGTCAAGTAAGGATTCTTCTATCATTTTGGGTTTAATTTTTGAGATCAATGATATTTGACTTATATTTCTAAAGGACGATCTAGTCTGAACTCTTAGGTCTAGGTCACCAATTATTTGGTCAATTAGATGGTTTGGGTTAACTCTTACAGTTCTAGTGGGTCCATTTACTTGAGGTTGATCTTCTTCTTTGTGACTTAGGTTTTTACTAGACCCTTCTTTACTACTGTTACCTTGAACAAAATTAATTGTTTGAATCTGGGTTTGTTCTAAGTTTTGGTTGGTCTCTTCAAATTTTACATTTACGGTTTCTTCAATTCTTAGTGTGACTTAATTATATACTCTATAACCACTACTGTTTAATGAGTATCCTATAAAGATTCCATTTTCTACTTTTGAGGTAAATTTTTCTAAGTGTTCTCTTGTATTTAGTATATAGGTTGGACATCCAAATACTTTAAAATATTTAATATTAGGTTGTTTATTATAATAGAGTTCAAATGAGGTTTTATTTATTGTAGTTCTATTTTATACATAGTATGTTGTACTAACAGCTTCTGCCCAAAAATATTTTGGTAGTTTATATTCATTTAACATTGTCCTAGAGGCTTCAAGTAGAGTTCTATTCTTTATTTCTACTATTCCATTTTGTTGGAGTGTCCTAGGGAAGGAAAATTCGTGATGATAACCATTTTTAAGGCAGAATTGATTAAAGTTGTGATTTTTAAATTCACTTCCGTTATCACTTCTGATTTTTTTATTTTTTCTTTCTTTTTCATTTTCAATTTGTTTGCAAAAATTACTAAATACTTTAAATGTTTCATCCTTACTTTTTAAGAATTTTACCCAAGTGAATCTAAAGTAATCATCTATTTTTACTAGGCAGTAAAGGCTCCCATTTATTGATTTGATTCCATGGGAGTCAAATAGGTCCAAGTGCAATAGTTCTAGTATAGAATTTGTTTGAAGTTGATTAGTTAATTTGTGAGTTGACTTTGTTTGTTTTCCTTATTAATAGACATTACAAATTGTTGAGTCTAAGTTGGGTAACTTTGGTAAGCCTCTAACTAATTCATTTAATTTAGTTAGATTTCTGAAGTTTGTGTGTGACATTCTTCTATATCATAGCCAGGTTTCTTCTTTTTGTGTCAAGTGACACTTAAGTGAGGAACCAGTTAGATTGATTGCATAGATATTGTCCTTTGTAAACCCTTTTAGTTTTATGGTAGGGTTATTTATGTGCTTAATTAAGCATTCAGAGGATAACAACCTAACCTTATATCCAGAATCACACAATTGACTGATGCTAATAAGATTGTATTTGATATTTTCAATAAGTAATACTTTCTTAATAATAAAATCAGTTTTGAGTTCAATATTGTTGGTTGCTACTCGGAAAGCCTAGAGGTTCCACTGTACAAAAATTTTGTACAAAGGTTTGAACCTTTTCCTAGCTACCAAGTGTTCTTTTAAATTAAATTTTGGATCGCCTGCGGAACTTAACACGTTTGATCCAAAACTTAATCTATTTGTTCTTTTAGGTTTTGACTTGGATCTCCTGCGGAACTTAACACGTTCGACCCAAGTCACCTTAAGTTATTAATTCCATTAAATATTAATTTCCATAATCGATTCCCAGTACTGACGTGGCGAGGCACATGGCCTTCTTGGATATGGGAGCAACCACCACCAACTAGACAAAACCTTTTATAGAAAGCTAATATTTAATTTCCTAAAATAACTTTAGGTTAACCGAAAAGAACAATCAAATCACAAGGAAAAGAAAAACAAAAGAACACTATATCGAAAACAAATTCGAAACTCTAGAATCGTATGCCTCTTGTATTTAGTATTATTTCCAAAAATAACTAGTATGATGCGGAAAGAAAAATTACTAGTTATACCTTTTAGAAAAACCTCTTGATCTTTTACCGTATTCCTCTTCTAACCTCGGACGTTGTGTGGGCAATGATCTTCCGAGATGAGAACCACCAAGCACCTTCTTCTTCCTTGCAAATTTCGGCCATCAAAACTTCTTCTAGGATGAAGAGGTTCGGCCACCACCACCATGCTCCAAGGGATGCTAGAAACAAAGCTTTCTTTCTCTCCTTCTTCTTCTTCTTCTCTAAACTTGATCTGGCCACCATATGGATCTCCACAAGAAGGATGAGGTTCGGCCATCAAAGAGAAGAAAGGAGGAGAGGATGGCCGACCACACCAAGGAAGAAAAAGAGAGAGGAAAAATAAATAGAGTTGTTCACAATGAAGGCACCTCTACCCTCTCTTTTATAATCCTTGGCCTTGGCAAATAAGGAAATTTAAATAAAAATTTCCTTAATTCTTTTGCCATTGATAAGGAAAATTTATTTAATTAAAAATAATTTTTTTCTCATCAACAATGTGGCCGGCCACTTTAAACCAAGCAAAGGAAATTTAATTCAATCAAGAATTAAAACTTTCCTAATTTGTTTCCGGAAATTTTATAAAAAATTTCTCTAATAATTTTCCCTTCATGATGGTCAATAAAAAGGAAATTTTATAAATTAAAATATTTCTTTTAAACATGTGGATAAAAAGAAAGTTATCTTTAAAAAATTAAAATCTCTTCCAATCTACAAATAAGGAAAGATATCTAATCTTTTCTTAATCCTTGTAGAAGCTTTATAAAAGAGATATTTAATTTTTAAACTCTCTTTTAAATCATGAACATGATTAAAAGGAAAGTTTTTACCAAAATTAAAATCAACCTTTTAATCTACAAATAAGGAAAGAGATTTAACTCTTCTCTTAATCTTTTGTAGAATCTTATAAAAGGAAAGATTTAAATTTTTAAACTCTCTTTTAAATCATGTTATCCACATGAGAAAAATTTAAAAAATAAAATTCCTTTTTATTTTAATAGGGCCGGCCACCTAAGCTTGAGTTCAAGCTAGGGTCGGCCACATGAATTCACCCATGAACCAAAACATGGCCGGCCCTAGCTTGGTCTCCAAGCTAGCTTGGCCGGCCCCCTATAGGATGGGTAAGAACGTGGGTTTAGGTGGGTATAGTACTCTATAATTAAGAGGCTACGATAGGGATCGAGAGGAGGAATTGGTTTTGGTCTCCCGATAAAATTAAGCATCCCGAACACACAACTTAATTTTATCAATAATAATTCATTCCACTAGAGAATTATTATTGAACTACCGCACCAATCCCAAATTACATTTTTGGGCTCATTCTTATTATGAGTGTGTTAGTCTCCCTGTGTTTAAGATAACAAATGTCCACTAATTAAGTAAGTTACTGACAACTCACTTAATTAATATCTAGTTCCAAGAGTAGTACCACTCAAGTTCATCGTCATGTCGGACTAAGTCCACCTGCAGGGTTTAACATGACAATCCTTATGAGCTCCTCTTGGGGACATTCTCAACCTAGTATCTCTAGGACACAGTTTCCTTCTATAATCAACAACACACACTATAAGTGATACCATTTCCCAACTTATCGGGCTTATTGATTCATCGAACTAAATCTCACCCATTGATAAATTAAAGAAATAAATATCAAATATATGTGCTTGTTATTATATTAGGATTAAGAGCACACACTTCCATAATAACCGAGGTCTTTGTTTCTTTATAAAATCAGTATAAAAGAAACGACCTCAAATGGTCCTACTCAATACACTCTAAGTGTACTAGTGTAATTATACAGTCAAGATAAACTGATACCTAATTACACTACGACCTTCTAATGGTTTGTTCCTTTCCATTTTGGTCGTGAGCTACTGTTTATAATTTATAAGGTACTGATAACATGATCCTCTGTGTGTGACACCACACACCATGTTATCTACAATATAAATTAATTGAACAACTACATTTATCACAAATGTAGACATTTGACCAATGTGATTCTTATTTCTAGATAAATGTTTATACCAAAAGCTAGGCTTTTAGTATACACTCTAACAATCTCCCACTTATACTAAAAGACTAAGCTGCTATATCTGCTGCCATACATCTGATTCTTATCCCTTTAACATGTCCATCAAAAGCTCTTGCCTTAAGGACCTATAAAGATCTACAGGTTATCATCTGATGCAATCTAGGCGGCAACAACTTCTCCTCGTTTATACGATTTCTCGTATTGGATGGTACTTGCGCTCTATTGTGTTTACTTGCCTTATAGACTTATGGTTTCTTCGAGTTTGCTACTGCACCAATATTATTACAATAAATTGTAATAATCTTTGGACAAACCAGAAATCATATCTAAGTCTATCTTGAGATTATTGAGTCATTCAGCTTTTATAGCTACCTCAGAGGCTTGCCATATACTAAGCTTCTATGGTGGAGTCCAGAAAAACACCTATGCTTATAACTCTTCCATAGTTATGACTTTACCTCCTAAAGTAAACACAAAACCCCGAGGTTGACTTATTATTGTCCCTATCCGATTGGAAGTCAAAATCCATGCAACCCACAAGGACCAAATTAACTGCCTTGTAAGCTAGCATATAATTTCTAGTGCCTCTAAGGTACTACAATATATGCTTTACTGCAGTCCACTGTCCTTGTCCAGGGTTACTTTGATATCTGCTAACTATGCCCTTGGCAAAACAGATTTCTGATCTCGTGCATAGCATACATTAGGCTTCCAACAGCCGTAGCATAAAGAACTGCCTTTATTTCCTTTATCTCCTTTGATGTCTACAGAGACATATCTTTAGATAAAGTTACTCCATCCTGAAAAGGTAAGAAACCTTTCTTGGAGTTTTGTATGCTTAAAACGAGCAAGGATTTTTCCGATGTATGAAGCTTGGGATAAGTAAAATATTCTTTTATTGCGATCCCTTATTACTTTGATCTCAAGAATATATACATTCTCCCAAGTCCTTTATATCGAATTGTTTGGACAACCATACCCTTACTTCTTGTAACAACCACCCTTCTTACCACTACTCTCTAAGGGCGACCGTTATCTAACTCCTACTCTACTTACTAGTGTCACTTATTCTATTATTAGCGACACTTAGATTTATCACGGTTCAGAGAAATTCCTACCGAAAAATTTCGGCAGAGTCTCCACAGCCACATGCGGCTGGATCACAATTTATTCACAACCACGCAGTAATAAATTATATCATAATCAAAAACTAATCTAGCAACATGAACTAAACTCAAGCTCCCAGAATGAAGCATAATAAGCTACAATGCACATCAAACTCAATCATAAACTCATAATTTCATAACAGAAATAAGGAAAATAAACTAGACATAAACTCTAAATAAATAAGTCTTGCTAGTCCCCTCTGGACCTCTCCATAGTTCAGTCACCACACACATCCATCATCACCACCACCCTGTCGCCTCCCTTCATATCTTAGCTTTTCCTTTATCTGCAGTAGGAGGAAAGAAGACAAGATCTATAAGCGAAAACGCTTAGTAAGTACTAATCTATCTCACAAAACTCGAAATGCATAAATGAAATGCATAAGTGCTGAAACTGAAATAATAAAACTATCTGCATGTGCTCATGGTATACAGAAAATGAACAGAATACAAATCATACTCAGTATCAAGCAGGATAACAAGAAACTAACAATGTAAACTTAGAATCAAAGAAAACTAACCATTCTTATTTATTCTAAGCTTGGAACTTATTTCATTTCTTGTATCCTTGTGTTAGAATTAATCTTTTAATTTCTATCTTTTACTTTCTTCTTCTTTCTTTCTTCCTTCTTACTTAACTTTTCTTTTCTTTCTTAGGTTTTCTTTTCTTGGGCCCAGGCCTAGTACCAACTCATGCGCGTTCCCTAATAGGTTGGGGTTGCGAGCCACCAATCCTAAAAGAGCAGACCTCGGTCTACCAGGGCCAAGACCTCGGAAATGGTCACCTGGATTTGTTTAACGACAAGCTCTTGGATGTCGGGTACTAGCCTCTTACTTTACTTACTTATTATCTTTCTCATTCGGGAAATTAAAAGGGAAATGCCTTGACATTTAATTAAGCTCTTAATGTGCTTATAATCCAAAATTACTTTCCAAAAGGGTTCAGAATTTCTAAAACATGGTAGTAGCATGGAAAAGTCTAATTCTGCATGCTTAAATTAAATGGCACATAAATCTCAAGCTACATACTTTAAGATAGCATGCATATAAATTCTTCATGCACAAAAATACGCTAAATCTGTACACATGCTTATCATCACTAAAACTTACTGAAGCTTAAAATCTGTATAAACTTGTTGTAAAGAAAACTCATACTCTCACAAGGCAACAGAAATCAAAACTTGTTGCAACTATCTGTAGTGCCACGGCAGTAACTAAAGCTCTAAACAAAACAATCTAATAAAATTGTTCTTATTCCTCATATAGCAATGAAATTGAATCTAAAATCACATGCTCAGTTCTGTACATGTTTGTATATAAATTCTTCACGCTAAATCATTAAATTTGCTACTAGAAACTAAAGAGGTAATAACAACATATTTTCATGCTCTCCATCTGCTATGGAAGAAAACCAAAAATTCCAGCAAACTCCAAAGGAGAAAACTTTGGAATTAAACATTCCTTAAACATTCTTTACAGTAGCAATTGAACTAAAAAAGAACCTATATTTCTAGCAACCATATCCGGTTACAGCAGGTTCCAAAGCAAGGAACTAAAATCCCTAACCTATACCATCTTTCCTTCCTTTGTTCCCATTTGAGGCTCACGGCAACAACCTCAAAACCAAATCCGAATTGTAATGGAAGCAAAGAAAACCAATCGAAGCTCGGAACTACTCGGCACGGCAAAAACCGAAGCAAGGAAAACAAATTGAAGCTCGGAGCAACTCCTACCGCAGGTGAGTAGTACTTACCCTTGATTGCTTGGACTTACAACCGAGAAGGAGAAATTTAGGGGTTCGGATGGAGCTTGAAGATCTCGGTCCCTTCTCGTCCGTGCGTTCACCTTGCCGAGAGTTCTCTCGGATGTGTGCCGAACCCTCGGAGGAAGAAGCTCGTCGGCCATCGGAGTTAAGCCCTAAGCCGGCTTTCCTCGTTTCCACCGCGAGAGGGGAAGAATCGCGCCGCCGCTGTCGCGAGAGAGGAGGAGAGGGATTGAGAGGTTAGGGTTCTGGAGAAGGAAATAACCCATCTTATAATACTTAGGGCATTTCTGTTATTAACTACAACTTATATACATCTCGCTTCGTACTTGGTTAACAAAACGAGCATAGCTCAGTTGGTTGGGCCGTGTCCGGTTGGGTCGGTCCGACCCGAGGTCGTGGGTTCGAACTTCGGTTTTGACAAATTTTTTTTTTCTTTTTGTAAACATACTAAACGACTTCCAAAAATTACGTAAAAATACTCTAAAAATTTCTAAAAATCTCTAGAATATTTTAAAAGCATTTCCAAATATTTTTATGGACTTTTAGAACTTGAAATAGGGAAAATTGGGTTGTTACACTTCTGACAACATTTTGATATTGTTTCCAACTACCAAAAATGTTATCTAAGTATAGTACAAAAAATACCACCACGTTTCCATCACATCTTTTGTATACACAAGACTTATCCGGTTACTAAATCCATAGATCTGGATTACTTTGATAAACCGTATATTCCAAGACCTTGAAGCTTTGCCTCAGTTCATAGACTGATTGAGCTTACACACAAGATGCTCTTAGCCCTTTGCAATGAACCCTTCTGGTTGCTTTATATGGATGTTTTCTTCAAGACTTCCATTAAGGAATGTTGTCTTGACATCGACTTGCCAAATAGATAAAAGAATCCGGATAGACTTAAGCATGGCTACCAGTGAAAAAGTTTCCTTTTTCATCTAGCATTGCTTTGAAAGTTTCTACCTTCCTGTCTATCCCTCTTTTCCTAATATAGACCTTTTTACACCCAAAGGCTTTTATACCATTTGGAGGTTCTATAAGCTTCCAGATTTTATTAGAATACATATATTCTAATTCTGTTATTCATTACTCTTTGCCAAGATATTGCATCTTTATCTTGAAGTGCTTCGTCATATGTCCGGAGATCAGGTTCATGTCCTCCAGGGATCAAGTCCAAAAACTCTCCCAAAACATAAATCTTTTTAGGTTGCCTAACAACCCTCCCACTATGATGAGGCACTATCTGTAATTGTGTATCATTTATGATACGTATTGCAGTTTCTTGTGATATTTCATCTTGTACAGTTGGTACTAGATTAGACATGTCCTTTATTATTTCCTTAAGAACAAATTTACTTATGGGCATGAGGTTTATTACATAGTCCTTTTCTAATAATCGGTCATTGATGCTAACAATAACCTTCTGATTTTTAAGACTATAAACCTACTTTCATTTCTCTAGGATAACCCACAAACAAGTGAATTCCTGTCCAACTTATCATTGTCTCTCTTTAGCATATGTGCTGGACTACCCGAATCCGAATATGCTTCAAAATAGGATTACACCTATTCAGCAATTCTATATGAGTAGAGAGTTCTGACTTTGGAAGGTACACTGTTCACTTCCGTTTCCAGAGTATATCCTTAAAATGAATTTGGTAATTTTCTAAATAACTCATCATCAATCTACTTATTTCCATAAGTGTCCTATACCTTCCTTTTTCTACACCATTCTATTGGGATATACCTAGGTGTAGTTAGTTGGGATTGAATCCCTACTTCTGATAAGTGACTCCTAAATTCTCCCAAGAGGTACTTGCTACTACGATCTCACCGTAGTGTCTTGATACTTTTACCTTAACATTTCTCCACATCAGCCTCATACTCTTTGAACTAATCAAAGCACTTAGACTTGTGGCACATCAAGTAAATGTATTCGTATATCAAATAGTTGTCTATAAAATAGACAAAAAATTTGAAACAACCTCTTGCTTGGATAGTCATAGGATCACACAAATCAGAATGAACCAATTTCAACATATCTTATACCCCTTAGACTTGAAAGCTTCTTGGTTATTTTTCCTTCCAAGTAAGACTCGCAGGTTGGAAAGATTTCCACTACTAATGAACCCAAAAGTTCATCAGCTACCAATGAATCATACTCAAGTTAATATAACCTAGCCTTCGATGCCAAAGATATAATTGGTTCATTTCCGAAGGTTACTTTCTCTTAAAGTTAGAAGATGTGTTACTAATTTCCATTTGTTGCATCGTGAGAGTTATTGGATTTATAAATTGCCAACCAACGTACCAGAACAGATAACTTCCCTCTTTTTCTTAATAACAACTTTGTTATTAAAAGAGGCAGAATATCATGTTCTTTGAATAGTTTAGAAACTGAAAACTAGTTCTTTCTAAACTTAGTGCATAAAGACAATTACTCAAAAATCCATGTTTTATTTTTATCAAAAGATAAACATCTCCCACTGCAACAGCTGCCACTTTTACAGCAGTGCCCATGTAGACGGTGTTTTTATTTTCATTTAGTTGTCGGGTTTCCTGGAACCCTGCAATGAATTGCGGACATGATTAATGGCATCTGTATCTACACTGCAGGTTCTGGTAGATAACACCACTAAACATGTTTCAACTAATGAATAAAATACACCTATATTGTTCTTAGTTCTAAGAGGACAGTCTACCTTAATGTCCAAATCCTATTTCCAATCAATTATAATTGGGACCACTAAGTCTATCCTAAAGTATATCAGCTAGGGATTGACCATCATCCTAAGAATCACAAAAATATTTGGTTAAGACCAACTCCTTAAAAATCCCCATGAATTTTGTATGTCACGTTAGTGTATACAAATTCAAAGAGGAAATTTTATCATTTAATTTTATTATCTCGTCAACCTTACTTTATGACGAATAGTTGGTCTATCTTTAATCAAATATTTGGTCAAGACTTCTAAATTTAAAATAATATTGATTCCTCTAACAATACTATTTAAATTTACCAACACCTCAAAACACCGTGAATTTTGCATGCCACGTTAGTGTGGACGTATACAAAATCAACATTTGTAAGAGGAGGGTTTTACCCATTAACTATCTTGTCAACGTAACTTTATGACAAATAAAATTATCTCAAACACCGTTAATTTTGTATGCCACGTTAGTGTGGACGTATACAAAATCAATCATTTGTAAGAGGGGTTTTAACCATCTAATTTTATTATCTTGTCAACCTAGTTCTATGACAAATTAATAATTGGTTTCATTTGGTCACACAAATAATAACAGTGACTCCGATGGGGAGGATACTATTAGATGTGTCTAAGTGTATACCATTACTTGACACTAAGTCCATTAATAAGATTATGCCCCTTCCGTTGGGGAAGATCACACGCTCTTAATTAACTTCCTATAGTCATCCAATAATGGAAGTCTGTTCTAGTGATCTGCAAACTAGCTCATCCGTTATGGAGGAAGGCACTCAGAGCCAACGCTCAAGCTTGTTTGCATCACTTATAAACCAGTAATGGAGACCATGGGATTTACTTAAAAATCCCTCTCCCACTTAGTTATTTATTAATGAGGAATTTTAACTATGCTAGCCTACTAAACTTGTAAACTAACATGCACACACAGCACAATATAAAAGCAATAAATAGAAAATCTAATTTTCAACTATTATGGCTTTTATCTCTAGTTATCCTCCGTGTGTTGTCATCCCAAGCTGCTGCCATATTTGTCCACCGCCACCGGGTCTAGCTGTCGCATCCATGTTCCGTTGCGCCTCTGGTCCTTAGAAGGTTCCACGCTTTGCAAGATTCGATCCGCGACATAAATAGAATTTTACAATTTTGATCCTATATTCCATAAAAGGAATGTACATGTATCTAGATCAAAAATAAAATCCTAATAAAACTAAATACAGCTCCTGCTGTATTTTAATACAATCATGCACACACAGATAAATGCCCTTGACATGTCCAAGGGTCCAATCACACACATAATAACTAAAAGCCATAATAGTTGGATCCTGCATCCACAAAGTTAGCACATCCTACTATTAACCTGCCTAAATTATGTATGACATGTGCATAATTAAACTAATACCAAATACACAGAGGCAAAACCCTAGCTCTGATACCAATTGTTGGTTGCTACTCGGAAAGCCTAGAGGTTCCACTATACAAAAATTTTGTACAAAGGTCTAAACCTTTTCCTAGCTACCATGTGTTCTTTTAAATTAAATTTTGGATCGCCTGCGGAACTTAACACGTTTGATCCAAAACTTAATCTATTTGTTCTTTTAGGTTTTGACTTGGATCTCCTGCGGAATTTAACACGTTCGACCCAAGTCACCTTAAGTTATTAATTCCATTAAATATTAATTTCCATAATCGGTTCCCAGTACTGACGTGGCGAGGCACATGGCCTTCTTGGATATGGGAGCAACAACCACCAACTAGACAAAACCTTTTATAGAAAGCTAATATTTAATTTCCTAAAATAACTTTAGGTTAACCGAAAAGAACAATCAAATCACAAGGAAAAGAAAAAAAAAGAACACTATATCGAAAACAAATTCAAAACTCTAGAATCGTATGCCTCTTGTATTTAGTATTATTTCCAAAAATAACTAGTATGATGCGGAAAGAAAAATTACTAGTTATACCTTTTAGAAAAACCTCTTGATCTTCTACCGTATTCCTCTTCTAACCTCGGACGTTGTGTGGGCAACGATCTTCCAAGATGAGAACCACCAAGCACCTTCTTCTTCCTTGCAAATTTCGGCCATCAAAACTTCTTCTAGGATGAAGAGGTTCGACCACCACCACCATGCTCCAAGGGATGCTAGAAACAAAGCTTTCTTTCTCTCCTTCTTCTTCTTCTTCTCTAAACTTGATCCGGCCACCATATGGATCTCCACAAGAAGGATGAGGTTCGGCCATCAAAGAGAAGAAAGGAGGAGAGGATGGCCAGCCACACCAAGGAAGAAAAAGAGGGAGAAAAATAATAGAGTTGTTCACCATGAAGGCACCTCTACCCTCTCTTTTATAATCCTTGGCCTTGGCAAATAAGGAAATTTAAATAAAAATTTCCTTAATTCTTTTGCCATTGATAAGGAAAATTTATTTAATTAAAAATAATTTTTTCTCATCAACAATGTGGCCGGCCACTTTAAACCAAGCAAAGGAAATTTAATTCAATCAAGAATTAAAACTTTCCTAAGGTGTTGCCTGAAATTTTATAAAAATTTCTCTAATCAATTTTTCCTTCATGATGGTCAATAAAACGGAAATTTTATAAATTAAAATATTTATTTTAAACATGTGGATAAAAAGAAAGTTATCTTTAAAAATTAAAATCTCTTTCAATCTACAAATAAGGAAAGATATCTAATCTTTCTTAATCCTTGTAGAAGCTTTATAAAAGAGATATTTAATTTTAAACTCTCTTAAATCATGAACATGATTAAAAGGAAAGTTTTACCAAAATTAAAATCAACCTTTTAATCTACAAATAAGGAAAGAGATTTAACTCTTCTCTTAATCTTTTGTAGAATCTTATAAAAGGAAAGATTTAAATTTTAAACTCTCTTTAAATCATGTTATCCACATGAGAAAATTTAAAAATAAAATTCCTTTTATTTTAATAGGGCGCCACCTAAGCTTGAGTTCAAGCTAGGGCCGCCACATGAATTCACCCATGAACCAAAACATGGCGGCCCTAGCTTGGTCTCCAAGCTAGCTTGCCGCCCCCTATAGGATGGGTAAGAACTGGGTTTAGGTGGGTATAGTACTCTATAATTAAGAGGCTACGATAGGGACCGAGTGGAGGAATTGGTTTTGGTCTCCGATAAAATTAAGCATCCCGCACACACAACTTAATTTTATCAATAATAATTCATTCCACTAGAGAATTATTATTGAACTACCGCACCAATCCCAAATTACATTTTGGGCTCATTCTTATTATGAGTGTGTTAGTCTCCGTGTTTAAGATAACAAATGTCCACTAATTAAGTAAGTTACTGACAACTCACTTAATTAATATCTAGTTCCAAGAGTAGTACCACTCAAGTTCATCGTCATGTCGGACTAAGTCCACCTGCAGGGTTTAACATGACAATCCTTATGAGCTCCTCTTGGGGACATTCTCAACCTAGTATCTCTAGGACACAGTTTCCTTCTATAATCAACAACACACACTATAAGTGATACCATTTCCCAACTTATCGGGCTTATTGATTCATCGAACTAAATCTCACCCATTGATAAATTAAAGAAATAAATATCAAATATATGTGCTTGTTATTATATTAGGATTAAGAGCACACACTTCCATAATAACCGAGGTCTTTGTTTCTTTATAAAATCAGTATAAAAGAAACGACCTCAAATGGTCCTACTCAATACACTCTAAGTGTACTAGTGTAATTATACAGTCAAGATAAACTGATACCTAATTTCACTACGACCTTCTAATGGTTTGTTCCTTTCCATTTTGGTCATGAGCTACTGTTTATAATTTATAAGGTACTGATAACATGATCCTCTGTGTGTGACACCACACACCATGTTATGTACAATATAAATTAATTGAACAACTATATTTATCACAAATGTAGACATTTGACTAATGTGATTCTTATTTCTAGATAAATGTTTATACCAAAAGCTAGGCTTTTAGTATACACTCTAACAAATATTACCTATCTTAATTACCTTGAGTTTACCGTCGTTTTCAAAGGCAATTGTTCCTAAGCTTTTGTATATTAATTGAGTGAATTTGGTGTGATCACCAAACATGTGTTTGGAACAACCACTGTCTAATATCCACTTGGTTTCCTACAGCAGGTAGGAGTTAAAACCCATTTAGACTAACCTTGATCTGAAATTCTTTAAGTTTTAAAATTTTAATCTAAGTTTTAAATTTTAATTTTAATTTACTTTTTAATTTTAAACCCTTAGTTTTAATTTTAATTTTTTGCTTAATTTTAATTTTAATTTTAGTTTAAATTTTTAATTTTAATTTTGAGTTTAATTTTAATTTTAATTTTGAGTTTAAATTTTAATTTTAAGTTTAAGTTTAATTTTAAGTTTAAGTTTAATTTTAATTTTGAGTTTAAAGTTCTTAGTCATCTCACCGGATCTATATTTTCAATCAGGGAATCTTATAATTTTGTGAAATGAGTTAAGTTTAATTTCAGGGTTTGGTTTAACTTTATGTTAGATTCAGGTTTAGCTTTGGGTTCAATAAACAGACATTCTTTGGATAAACTTTTGGGCTATGGTGAATCACCTGGACATCATTAGAGTAATCATGCCTTTAAGGTTTTTCAAATAGTCCTATTCACTGAACTTGGTACAAAATCTTGGTTTAACTAGTTAGGATTTGAAAGGGGTAGCTTCAGTTAGTTCTATTAAGTCAAATGCACCAGGTCAAAACCATATCTTCCTAGACATGTGATATGAGTTAGGTTTAGTAGGTCCCTGGTGAAAAAGGGAAAATAAATAGTAGAATTAAGAAGATAGATCAATATCAACCGGGATATACCTTAAGAGAGGTAGGCCAATCCCGGCCAGATAATACCTTGATGAAGGAAGACCGATCTTGGCCGGGATATACCTTAAGAGAGGTAGGCCAATCCCGGCCAGATAATACCTTGATGAAGGAAGACCAATCTCGATCGAGATATACATCAAGGGAGGAAAGCCAATATCGACCAAGATATACCCTAAGGGAGATAAGCCAATATCGACTGATATATACCTCAAGAGAGGTAGGCCGATATCGATCGATACATACCTCAAGGGAGGAAGGCCAATATTGACCAAGATATACCTTAAGGGAAGTAAGCCAATATCGATCGAGATATACCTCAAGGGAGGTAGATCAATATCGACCGAGATATACCTTAAGGGAGGCATGTCAATATAGACCGAGATATACCTTAGGGGAGGCAGGTCAATATCGACCGATATATACCTTAATGAAAGTAAGCTAATATCGACCGATATATACTTTGAGAAGGAAAGACCAATATCGGCCAGGCTTAACCGTGCAAGATAGATAAGGCAAGATGGTCTGGAGCAGTATAACTAGGCATGAACTGGTATTAGTCGAGTATATATGATCACCCAGGTATGTAAAAACATAAGAACTTGTAGGATTCATAATCTAATATCAAGTTTTCTACGAAACAGGTCTAATCGATAAATATAACTCAGTATAAGCAAAAACAAATGTTCCAAGAATGTTCATAAACAACTTATATGATTGTATAACAGGTTTGGCAGGAAAAATACTTCTATACTCTTTTGCAGGTACTAGAAGACAAAGAAGGTACATCTAGGGTATAAAAAAGATTCCTTAAAAGTCATTTGCCACAAGTACGCAGCTTATGTCATCTCATAACAAACTCTAACAAACTGGGGTCCACTTCATGACTACGGAAGTTATATGAAGTGGTATAAAAAGGGGAATCCACTCCGTTGGCCAGGTAAGTTCACATTGAGGCTCACACTCACGACTCTAGTTTTCAACTACTGTTCATCTTCTTCTTCCTTCTTCCACACCAAGAGAGATCACTGACTTGAGCATTGGAGGGCCTAGCCAGGGATTCCCACCCCGGTCTTAGGTCACTGATGATAGTGTTGGTTGGTCTCTTATGCGCAGGAAGCTCCGGATCTCGATTTTCTTCATTCAGATTTCTCTCTCGTCATTGAATCTTCGCACGAGGAGGGCATTCTGTGACTTTATTCTCCCCGATCCGCTTTGGGTTTATCGGATCGTTATTCAGTCAGGTATTACTCTTCATCAGCAGTAGGTTTTATCCCCAGCTTTCCATTTTGTCAAGCTTCTCAGACAGGATCAAATTTGGCGCCGTTTGTGGGAACTTTACCTGAATTTGAGACTACAAGATGGAAGAGGCTGGAAAATCAAATCTACTCACTATCAGCTACGAAGATCTAGATTTTCTCATTAATACTCATGTACAGAAAGCTATGCAACAACAACAACAACAACATCAAGCTCATACTGGGGCTACTCTGTCGGTAGCTCATAATCCGGCGATTTCGACTACTGAGCACCTGAAGGGAAAGGAGCCAAAAGAAGAAGAACATGTATATTTCCCTCTGGCTACAGCTTCTCTGACTAGGCGTCCACAAGCCTTCCTTCGTACTCCTTTGGAACAGGGAGGACGAAAGCCTATATTGAATGCTCTGGCAAAGCACCAGACAGAGAGAAGCGCAAAGTTAAGATGATAGCTAGCGATAGCTCGCCGGAAAGAATCATTTCTCTGTTCTCTCAAAGAGTATTGGAGGATCCGCTTCCTAAGTGGTATCAAAATTTGCAGATTGGTGAGTACACTGGGACTACAGATCCAGAAGATCACTTGTTAAAATTTGAGAATGTAGCACTATTACAAAAATATTCTTCTGAAGTGAAGTGCCGGATGTTCCTCACAACACTCGGAGGAGCCGCGCAGCGTTGGTTTAAGAGATTACCGGAAAAATCTATTCGAAAGTTCAAGGACTTCAAGAAGTTTTCCTACACCATTTCTCTAGCAACAAGAGGTATCATAAGACTCCCTGGAGTCTATTTTTAATTAAACAAGCATCTAAGGAGTCCATTAAAGCTTATATCAAAAGATTTAATCAGGTAGCTATTGTAGGACCCCGTGGTAGTTTTGATGTGATCAACCAAGTTTGTTAGGTCCTGCGTTTTGTCTGACCTTGTGTCTGAGTGTGCAGGAACTTAGGAGCACAGGAAGTCGAGCGGAAGACGCAGCTAGCGAGAAGGACGGCACGGGAAGGGAGCCGATGGGCTCGGTGCGTCCGAAGGACGAGAGAGCTGCGGAAGAGTACTCCGGTGGAGCGAGAAGAACGTGCGCGGTGTTCGAGGGACGAGAAGCCGGACGGAAGCCTGCTCGAGGAGAAGGCCGGGAACTGGGTTCGGTGAGCCCTATTCCGGATGGCCGCAATCACCCAAGGAGCCGAACCGGAGCAAGTCAACTGGAGTTGACTTGTCAACGGTTCGGTCGACCGAACCCCATGATCGATCAACCGAACCCCAATCCTCTGAAGACCAACTGCTGGTGACACGTCAGAAGCCATGTCAGCAAGCCAGCCGTTGGGGGACTTATTGGTCGACCGAACCCCTTGTTCGGTCGACCAAACAAACGTTCATCCAGAGACCAAGTCGAGCAGTTTGATCGGGCCAACTCAGTTGGAGACCGTTGGCCGATTGGTCGACCGAACAAAAGGATCGGTCGATCGAACCTAAGCTCGATCCACAGAGACTGCACCTGGACAGAAGACTGGGCAGGTACAGTAGGTTCGGTCGACCGAACCTGGGGATCGGTCGACCGATCCCTCTCGAGTCAAAACCTGATCCCGAAGATCAAGTCATCCGATAAGCTCTAGAACCCCTATATAAAGAGGGTCTCGAGTAGCTTTACAGTAGAACAATCACAACGATTTCGAAATACAACTCCTGTACTCTCATTTCCTAAGCAACAGTTCTATGCTCTTCAAGTGTAAAAGGCTACTCCGCCTTCAGAGAAGGAGACTTCTTTTAGTGTACTCTCTTACTGCCTTGGATTAACAACCTTCTTGGTTGTAACCAAGTAAATAGCTAAGTCTTCTATTTCTGTTTATTTCAGTTCTGTTGAATTTCATAACTATTGCTTTATTATTTAAGTTGAAAGCCTTGAGGAGGGTTTAGTTTTTATTCACAGGCAATTCACCCCCATCTTGCCGGTCCTCGCTGCACCTTCAAGTGGTATCAGAACCCAACAGCCTCAGAGGGACTAACCGCCATCTGAAGCGCAAAGATCAGAACAATGGCCGGCGCGAACATCCATCCCCCGAAGTTCGACAGAGATTTCGCTACATGGAAGCGAAAAATGTAGGTATTCTTCAAAACAGATTTTGATATTTTAATTACTATGAAATATGGTTTTGCAGATCCTAAAGACAAAGAAGAAAACATGTGGAGCAAGAAGGAGCAAGCCGACTTCGTCGCCAACGGAAAAGCGGAATTCCACCTCCTCAGCGTTCTGCCACCTCAGGAGATAAATCGAATCGAAAGTTAGGACTCCGCGAAAGATCTCTAGGAGAAATTCCTGGAGCTTCACGAAGGTACATCCGAAGCGAAGCTAGCTAGGCGCGACATCCTCCGGAACCAGTTGACAAACCTCCGGATGAACCAAGGCGAGAAGGTAGCGCAGCTCCAAGCAAGGATCAAAGAGCTGATCACGCAACTAACCAATCTTGGAGAAGAGGTAACGAACCGGGACTCAATCTGGTATGCGCTCAATGCCTTCCCCAGAACTCCAGAGTGGGCCTCCTTAGTAGATGCATACTACATCTCTAAGGATCTCGAGGTAAGTACTTTAGAACAATTATTTTCCACTTTTGAACTTCACGAATCTCGAGTTTCAGAGTCCAATGGAGTAGAGAAGTCCAGTCAGAACATTGCCTTAAAGGCAAAATTGAACAGTTCTGACTCCGAAGCCTCGGTCGACGAATCAGAAGCGGCACTTCTGGTAAGACGCTTCAATAAATTTTTTAATACTAATAAGTTTAGATCGTAGAGGCATCAACGAAAGAAAAGGACGATTTGTTGCTACAACTGCAACGAAGAAGGGCACATCAAGGATGACTGCCCCAAATTGAAGTGCAAGCAAAAGGAGGCTACAAAGACCAAGTACAAGAAACCAAATTCCTCCAAGCACAAAAATCTGAAGGTGACATGGGACGATTCTTCATCCTCCGAGTCAGAAGTCGAAGAATTCTCGGGACTAGCACTGATGGCCAACCATCAGCTAGAAGAAACATCTAGCTCAGAAATGAGCATTGATGAAGGGGGAGGAACATCAGAAGAAGAAAGCAGCAGTGAAGGGGGAGCGTCACCAGAACAGGTAAGTAAGGTACGCAATCTAACCACAACTCAATCTTTTAAGTTTATCAAGTCTCTTTCTAGAGAGTTAGATCAATTAGAAAAAGAGAATGCTAAACTAAAGTTGAACCTAGCAAGAGCATGCCAGTTAGAAATGTATGATCAACTAAAATCAGAAAATGATAAATTAAAATTAGAAAATAAAAAATTAAAAACTGATGCATGCTTAAATAGATTTCCTAAATCAAAAGTAAGAATCTATGGAAAATTGAATTGGTACATTAAACAACATCAGGGTCAACTTAGGAAAATTCTCAAAAGTTATATACCCCCTATGTTTTTAAAGAACCCCGTAGGAAGGAACCTTTACTGGGTTCCAAAATCTGTACTGATTAATTTTTTTTTTCAAAAATTAAGAGCTTGTAGTGAGATAATTAAACTTTGAGTTTCTTTATGGAAGCTTTGTCTAAGGAAGTGGTTGTTGCTTCAATAACCAAGAAGGCCTAGTGCCTCGCCACGACCTAGAAGCCGAAATATCAAAATAAAAATGTTTAATTAACCTTCTGATAAAAGCATTAATATTAGAATTAAACAATGCTTTGAAAAGTTTTTTAAACATATCCTTAGGAACTCTTTAAATTACTTTTTAAAAATTATTTTCCTGAAATTTTAACTTAGAATTTTTTTTTTAACACTTAGAATTTTTTTTTCAAACTTCTGTAACTTGCTTGCCCCTGTTTTTTTGCTATGATCAAAGGGGGAGAATAAATATAAGTACAAGTTTTAGGGGGAGTTAAGAAATTTTTTAAACATTTTAATCTGTTACTTCTCTAAACTGTGTTGCAATTTTATTAATTGCAAATCTATGCTATAACTGTTAGTTTAGTAATTTTCTTAAAATTACGTAGGTCTATTTTTAACCCTAACTTGAACTTGGGTTGATGCACATCAAAAAGGGAGAGATTGTTGGACCCCATGGTAGTTTTGATGTGATCAACCAAGTTGGTTAGGTCCTGCGTTTTGTCTGACCCCTGTGTTTGAGTGTGCAGGAACTTAGGAGCACAGGAAGTCGAGTGGAAGACGCAGCTAGCGAGAAGGACGGCACGGGAAGGGAGCCGACGGGCTCGGTGCGTCCGAAAGACGAGAGAGCTGCGGAAGAGTACTCCGGTGGAGTGAGAAGAACGTGCGCGGCGTTCGAGGGACGAGATGCCGGACGGAAGCCTGCTCAAGGAGAAGGCCGGGAACTGGGTTCGGGTGAGCCCTATTCCGAATGGCCGCAATCACCCAAGGAGGTCAACCGGAGCAAGTTAACTGGAGTTGACTTGTCAACGGTTCGATCGACCGAACCCCATGATCGGTCGACCGAACCCCAATCCTCTGAAGACCAACCGCTGGTGACACGTCAGAAGCCACGTTAGTAAGCCAACCGTTGGGGGACTTATCGGTCGACCGAACCCCTTGATCGGTCGACCGAACAAACGTTCATCCAGAGACCAAGTCGAGCAGTTTGATCGGGCCAACTAAGCTGGAGACCGTTGGTCGATCGGTCGACCGAACAAAAGGATCGGTCGACCAAACCTAAGCTCGATCCACAGAGACTGCACCTGGATAGAAGACTAGGTAGGTACAGCAGGTTCGGTCGACCGAACCTGGGGATCGGTCGACCGATCCCTCTCGAGTCAAAATCGAATCCCGAAGATCAGGTCATCCGATAAGCTCTAGAACCCCTATATAAAGAGGGTCTCAAGCAGCTTTATAGTAGAACGATCACAACGATTTCGAAATACAACTCCTGTACTCTCATTTCCTAAGCAACAGTTCTATGCTCTTCAAGTGTAAAAGGCTACTCCGCCTTCAGAGAAGGAGACTTCTTTTAGTGCACTCTCTTACTGCCTTGGATTAACAACCTTCTTGGTTGTAACCAAGTAAATAGCTGAGTCTTCTATTTCTGTTTATTTTAGTTCTGTTGAATTTCATAACTGTTGCTTTATTATTTAAGTTGAAAGCCTTGAGGAGGGTTTAGTTTTTATTCGTAGGCAATTCACCCCCCTCTTGCCAGTCCTCGCTGCACCTTCAGCTATTGATGTACCCAACGCTACTACTGAAATATTAGTAAGTGTTTTCTCTCAAGGTCTGAATGATAATAATTTCTTTAAAGATCTAGTAAGAAATCCTCCTGCCAATTTTGACTCCTTAATCGAACGTGCCACTAAATTTATTAACGTTGAAGAAGCTCAAGCTGCCTACAGAAAAGAAGGCACTACTTCTTCTCCTACCCCTGTTAAGGAGAAGGCTCTTGCTCCTGTCCCTCCTCCGAGAGGACCTCGAGTGGTTCATCCACCTCATCGTCATCCAGAATATTATCCGCAAGCAGTACAACACGTGGAGATGCAACAAGAAGCAGCAAGAAGGTGGTGCACATACCATAAGACCAGCAATCATCATACAGAGGATTGTTTTGTTTTGAAAAATAAGAGAGCGAACAGGGGTCGTTATCAAAGGAAAAACTATTATCGGTAACAATACCCTAGACAGCAAAGTCCGCTCAAACTGGAATATCGCCCGATTGAGCCTCAACAAGGTGCATTACCAAGTCCGGCCGGTACAACTCAGGTGCCTGAGAAGACTCAGCCTGAAGCCATGACAGCCTGGCAAGAAGAAAACAGGAGTAATGCTGCTCGAGGCAACATTAACATGATTGCAGGTGGGCTCACTGATGGAGATTCCAATAGGGCCAGAAAAACACATGCACGAAGACTCGAGATCCATGCTGTAGGATGCAGCATGGAAAGAGCAGCCGATCCAGAAATCAGTTTTGGGCCCAGAGACCTCGAGGGGGTAGAAATACCCCATGATGATGCATTAATAATTAAGACTGTGATAGCCAATTATATTATTTCTCATACCTTCATAGATATTGGTAGTTCTGTGAATATTATCTTCAAGAAAGCTTTTGATTAGCTGCAGATTGACCCGAGCGAACTTCAATAGATGGTGACTCCTTTATATGGATTCACTGGTAATGAGGTACAACCGCTCAGTCAAATAAAATTGGCCATATCTTTGGGGGAGGAGCCCCTAATGAGGATCAAAAGATCTTACTTCATGGTGGTGGATGCTCCATCTGCCTACAACGTAATATTGGGTCGGTCGACCCTAAATGAGTTTAGGGCGGTCGTTTCTACTTTCTGTCAAAAAATTAAATTTCCCATTGATGACCAGGTTAGGGAAGTGCGGGGTGATATGAAGACAGCCCGTAAATGTTATGTAGAGATCGTCCAAATCGAAGCCAGTGCCGCTTGGAAAATCCAAAGAATGGAGGTTAATGCCATTCAAGAAAAGTCACCTGTTCTGTTTTATGAAGAAAAGGAAGAAGTCCATATACAGACCGGTCGACTTGAAGCTACTACTTATGTCGCGGCCGATCTTGATCCTACATTGATAGCCGAGCTGGTTCAGTGCTTGAAGAAAAATAATGATGTCTTTGCCTGGATGCCCAAAGAAGTCATGGGTGTTTCCCCTTCAGTAATGGAGCATTCTTTGCATGTTTTCCCAGATGCCCGGCCGGTCATGCAAAGAAAAAGAAATTTTAGTGCAGAACAAAATCAAATCATTAAGGAAGAAGTGACTAAACTCATGGAAGTTGGCTACATCAGGGAGGTACAGTTCCCTAGCTGGCTAGCTAATGTGGTCTTGGTTTCTAAGCCAGGAAACAAATGGCGGGTATATATTGATTTCTGTGATCTCAACAAAGCTTGCCCGAAAGATTATTATCCGCTGCCCCGGATCGATCAATTAGTAGATTCTACATCTGGGTGTGAATGCATTTCTATGCTGGATTCCTATCAAGGCTATCATCAGGTCCCCTTAGCTAAGGAGGACCAAGAGAAGGTCAGTTTCATAACATCTGAATGTACTTATTGTTATAATGTTATGCCCTTTGGACTAAAAAATGCATGAGAAACTTATCAGAGGCTTATGAATAAGGTCTTTCAGAAACAGATTGGAAGAAATATGGAAGTATATGTCGATGATATCTTAATTAAGTCTCTTCAAGCTATTGATTTGTGCAGGGATGTAGAGGAGACCTGCAAGATATTGAGGCAATATGGGCTCAAGCTAAACCCAGGCAAATGTTTATTTGGAGCTAAGGGTGGAAAGTTCCTGGGATATATGGTGTCCGAGCGGGGAATAGAGGCCAACCCAAGCAAAGTTAAAGCTCTGCAAAACATAGAGCCACCACGCAACATGAGGGAAGCTCAAAGACTCACCGGCTGGATTACAGCCTTGTCTAGATTTATTTCAAGGTCGGCCGATCGTAGTCTCCATTTCTTCAAGATACTTCGGAATGCTAACAAATTTCAATGGGACGAAGAATGTGACAAAGCTTTTCAAGAGTTGAAAGACTATCTGTCCACCCTTCCTGTATTGGCTAAGCCTGTAGTAGGAGAGACCTTATGGGTATATCTCTCGGCCAATGAAAATGTTGTAGGCTCCGTGTTAGTTAGACAGGAAGGGAAAGAGTAATACCCTGTGTATTTTTCTAGCCATTTATTAAAAGGAGCCGAGTGTAGATATACCACACTCGAAAAGTTGGCTTATACATTAGTGTTGACTGCCTGGAGGTTGCGCCCATATTTTTTAGCACACACAATTATTGTGTTGACCAATAATACTCTCGGGTGGGTGTTGCTTAACCCGGAGGCATCGGGTCGATTGATCAAATGGACGACCAAACTTAGTGAGTATGACATACAATATTAACCTCGCTCGAACATCAAGGCACAAGCTCTAGCAGATTTCATTATAGAAGTTCAAGGCCCCGAAGAAGAAAATACTTGGAAAGTTTATGTGGATGGATCTTCAACCAGACAAGGTAGTGGAATTGGTGTTCTCCTTATATCTCCGAGGGAAGATAGACTTCAATTTTCTGTCAGGCTGAATTATAGAGCCACCAACAATGAGGCATAATATGAAGCATTAATAGCCGGATTACAAGCCGCTCGACATATATGAGCAGCTCGGGTTCTCATCTATTCTGATTCTCAGTTAGCAACCCAAAAATTATCAAGTAACTTTGAAATTAATAACGATAGGCTCAAGTTATATGCTGAGACATTTGATAAATTGAAGCCTCAGTTTCAAGAAGTAAATATACAAAAAGTTCCTCGATCCGAAAATCAAGTAGCTGATGAATTAGCTAAATTGACCTCTGCTATAACACCATGGAATCTGGATCGGCCAGTGGAGCAGACCCTGTTAATATCTTGTATCTAAAGACAAGCTGACGCAGAAATACAAGGTGATTGGAAGGCACCAATCATATTATATTTGCAGCAGGGCATTCTTTCGAATAATGCAGGACAGGCAAGGATATTTAAGAAGAGGGTTGCTCAGTATACTATGATAGGGGAGCAGTTATATAAAAGAGCTTTCTCCAGACCATTACTTAAGTGTATTGGCACAGAAGATATACAATTTATCCTGCAAGAGGTTCATCAAGGCTCATGTGGCAATCATATAGGAGGGAGATCCTTAGCTCGCAGAATTTTACTAGGAGGATATTTCTGGCCTACTCTACATGAAGATGCTAACAAATTGGTAAGAACTTGTATTTCTTGTCAGAAACATCAGAATATTCCGCATCATCCTACGCAATTATTAAGAACCTCTATAGTCTCCTGCCCCTTTGATCAGTGGGGCATGGATATAGTGGGCTCGTTTCTTATGGCAACTGCCATTAGTCCGTACTCGTTTCCGAAGGTCCCGACGAGGTAAATTTTAATCTAAATAGATTTTTTTTTAAAATTATTGCATGTCTGAATAGTAAATTAGTTAAATTATAAAAAGAAAATAAATTGCTCCTTGAGGAAAATCAAAACCTCAAGGAACAAATCAAAAATTCAAATCCAACTCAAGCCCAACACTTGAGAAAGAAAATTTAAAAATAGAAGTTAATAAATTAAAGATCTTTTAGAAAAATTTATAACAAGATCTAAAAATTTAAATCTAATTTTAAATAATTAAAAGACAATCTACAACAAAACTGGGCTTAGCTATAAGTCAAGTTCGAATAAAACATTTAAATCGTTAATAGCCCAACACAAACAATCAAGTAAAGCTTGGGTTCCGAAAGCGTGCTTAACCACGCAAGTAGGACTTAACCAATACTAGATACCCAAAGAAAAAATATATTATGTAAAATCAAATAAATCAACTCAAAAACCAAAATACAAACCTAGACCAATAAATTCAAAATCCAAATATTTTAAACCCCACCCAGACTTAGAATATCATCAAGTAAATTATAACTATAAAAAGAACATATATAAACCAAGAACTAAAAATAAAAAATAGAGGTCAATAATTAATGGGGAGGCTCCAAAATAGCTGGCACCTCCAAAACTAACCTACCCGATAGGGTAACCCAAACTATCATACCCGGTAGGGTAATTAGGACTAATTAGAAAGGGACCAAGTTTAACTTGACCTATGGTACTGGTGAAGTTTTGGATGATAGTACGTTAGGGAAGCTTAGTCTATGCATGTCTAGGAAGATATGGCTTCGACCTAATGCATTTGGCTAAGTGAAACTAGTCGAAGCTACCCTTTATAGATCCTAACCAGTTAGATCAAGGTTTTGTATTAAGTTCAGTGGATAGGATTATTTGGAATACTTTGAAGACATGGTTACTCTAATGATGTTCAAGTGACTTACCATAGCCCAGAAGTTTATCCAAAGAATGCCTATTTGTTGAGCCCAAAACTAAACCTGATATGGGTTAGGTTTAGTAGGTCCTCGGTGAGAAGGAGAAAGAAAATATAGGCCAATATCGGCCGAAGTGACAGGCTTAAGGAAATATAGGCCAATATCGGCCGGGGTGACAGGTTTAAGAAAATATAGGCCAATATCAGCCGGGGTGATAGGCTTAAGAAAATATAGGCCAATATTGGTCGGGGTGACAGGCTTAAGAAAATATAGGCCAATATCGGCCGAGGTAACATGCTTAAGAAAACATAGGTCAATATCGGCCAGTATAAGACCTTAAGAAAGATGGGTCAAGTATCGACTGGGTTTACACGTTTAAGATAGATAAACTTAGATTGTTTGAACTAGTACATCTGGATGTATATTGGCATCGGGCAGACTTATATAATCACCTGGATGTGAAAAGATACAAGGCCTTACCAGATCTATAGTAGATTGTCGGATGATTAGGACGTATGTTGAACAATAGTAGTAACACGCCCGGACATAACTTAGGTACAATTCCGTCCGATACAAATCATAGTATAGGATCGGACTGTCTGTAACATAATAAAAACAGGGTAAGTAAGTATGGACGATAAATATAAGCTAAGACAGGGTGAGAACAAATATTTCAAGGATATTTATAAATAGCTTAATGAAAGTATCTGTGGTATACAATTATATAACAGGTTTGCTAATTAGGCGGGAAGAATGTTTCCAAACTCTTCTACAGGCACTAGGAGACAAAGAAGGTACATCTGGGGTACAAAAAAGATTCCTTAAAAGTTATTTTCTGCAAGTACATGACTTACGTCATCTCATAACAAACTCTAACAAACCGGGGCCCACTTCATGACTACGGAGGTTATATGAAGTGGTATAAAAAGGGGAATCCTCTCCGTTGGCCAGGTATGCTCACGCTCACCACACTCACAACCATTTATTACAAACCCTAATTTTTTATCACTATTCATCTTCTTCCTTCTTTCCACACTAAGAGAGATCACTGACTTGAGCGTCGGAGGGCCTAGCCAGGGATTCTCACCCCGGTCTTAGGTCACTGACTATAGTGTTGGTTGGTCTCTGGTGTGCAGGAAGTCAGGAAAGCTCCAGATCTTGGTGTTCTTCGGTGAATCCCTCCTTTCGTCCTTGAATCTTCATATAAAGAGGGTGTTCGGTGATTTTATTCTAGCAGATCCGCTCTGGTTTTCTCGGATTGGAATTCTCAAGTGTTCTTCTTCATCATCAGTAAGTTCTCTCCCCAGCTTTCCATTTTGTCAAGCTTCTCAGACTGGATCAAATTTAGCGCTGTCTATGGGACTTCACCTGAATCTGAGATTACAAGATGGAAGACGCTGGAAAATCGAACCTACTCACTATTAGTCGTGAGGATCTGGATTTCCTTATTAGCACTCATGTGTATAAGACTCTACAACAACAACAACAAGCTCATACTAGAGCTACTCTGCCAGTGGCTCATAATCCAGCAATCTCGACTACTGATCATCGGAAGGGAAAAGAATTAGAAGAGGAAGATCATATGTATATTACTCCAACCATTGCTTCTCCAACGAGACACCCTCGAGCATTTCTTCATACTCCTTTCGAACAGGGAGGATGAAGGCTTGTATTTCAAGAATCCTCTGGCAAGGCACCGGACAAGGAGAAGCGCAAAGCTAAAATAATGGTGGCTAGTGATAGCTCACCAGAAAGAATTATTTCTCCATTTTCTCAAAGTGTAATGGATGATCCGCTTCCTAAACAATATCAAAATCTTCAAATTGGCGAATACACTGGAACTACAGATCCAGAGGATCATTTATTAAAATTTGAGAATGTAGCATTATTACAATAATTTTCTGATGGAGTAAAATGTTGGATGTTCCTTACGACACTTGGAGGAGCTACTCAGCGCTGGTTCAAAAGATTGCCTGAAAAATCTATCCGAAAGTTTAAGGATTTCAAGAAGGTTTTCTTGCATCATTTTTCTAGCAATAAGATGTTAGAACTTTCGAGCCACAAAAAGCGCTTTTTTGCATTGCGAAAACCCTGAAGTTCTTAGCCATTGGACCCGTACGAAGATAAAATTTTTCATGTACTTATTTTTCTACTCTAGATCTACTTTAGATCTACATGCCAAGGGATATACCTTTGAAGTGAAGCTTGACAAATCTCGCTCGTCCAAGGTTCTTCGGATCTCAAGTGTGTTCAAGTGGGCACACCTCTAGAAGTATCCACAAGAATAAGAGATGGAGAGGAAACCTTAGAGTGTGCTAGCACCCCAAGGAGTCTCGGCAAGGATGAGAGGGAGAGGGAAGAAGAGAGGAGGAAGAAGATGACCTCTTGAATGGAGCACACAATTGCATTCAATCACATCTAAAGTGGCCGGCCACTAAAGGAGAGGTTTTAAACCTCCATGGAATACCAAAAGACATGGCTCTTGGTTTTCCTCATGAGGTGGCACACCATGAAGTGGCCTTGATGATGTGGCACATCATCATTGGCCGACCCTATGCCAACTCACAAATGAGGTGGCTTTGGTCAAGTCAAACTTGACCCTTCATCTTCCCTCTCATGTCAAGTCAAACTTGACTTAAATTCCCCATGGTTGATCAAATCTAACCATTGATTCAAGTCAATTTGATTTAATGAACCTCTATTCATTAAATTAAATTGATTCAATGAGTCATAATCTAAATTATACTCATTCAACACATGAATCAAATTAAGTCCAACTCAATTAGTCTAATTTGGATTACTCTTAATCCAATTTGGTTCATCACATGAACCTAATCCTCTTGGTCCATCATATGAACCTAATCTCCATCTAATTGCCCTTTGTGTGTGACCCTATAGGTTCTTGTAACGTTGGCAATGTTCCTAAACTTATTTAGAAACATAAGTAATAAGCGGTATCTAGCAACACATCATTACTACCCAAGTTACAAGAATGTTTAGATCCAACATCACTTTTGTGACTACTAATTGTGACTCTCACAATATATGACAATGCCCTTCTATCCTTGACATCTAGATTGATCAATTGAGGCATAGACCGTGTCATCCTCTAATCAATCTATATCTTGAACTCCAAATAGACTCACTCTAATCAAATGAGCTCAATATCTCATATTGACTCACTTGGGCATGGTCATGCACTTAGTGGTCTCACTCTATCAAGAATCATGATGTCACTCCCATTATTTGGGAGGGATAGATCCCATCTACATCACTCACATCCCTCCACATAATTTGTTACATACTCAGTAATCGCCTTTATAGTCCACCCAATTACGGGTGACATTTGATTAAGCCAAAGTATGCAACTCCTTATGTAGGGAACCATGGTGACTTCAGGTCCAAGGACTGATAGTCATACTAATAGTCACATGAGAAAGTATATGACACTCATATAATGATCCATGATACTATCTCATGGCGGGTCATTCAGTATACATTCTCCAATGCATATCCATGTGTCAACTTGATATCTCTATATCCATGACTTGTGAGATCAAGTCATCGAGTTGACCTACATGCTAGTCTCATCGCATTAACATTGTCCCTGAATGTTAATACTTGATTAGGAATGATTAAGAGTAGTGTTCTCTATATCATCTCACTATCGATTCAACCAATCGATTGATATAGATAAGAACCTCCTACTCAAGGATACTATTATACTTAGTTATTTGGTACCAATACAAGTAAGTATAATAACCATAAAGAAAATGCCTTTATAAATATAGGAATATGATACATCAAGTCCATACAACAATCATCATATGATTGACTCTAGGGCTCTAACTAACACAAGAGGTATCATAAAATTCCCTGGAGCTTATTTTCAATTAAACAAGGATCTAAAGAGTCCATTAGAGCCTATATTAAGAGATTCAATCAGGTAGCCATTGATGTGCCCAATGCTACTATTGAAATATTAGTAAGTGATTTTTCTCAAGGCTTGAATGATAATGATTTCATTAAAGATCTGGTGAGAAATCCTCCTGCCAATTTTGACTCATTAATTGAATGTACCACTGAATTCATTAATGTTGAAGAAGCTCAGGCTGCACGCAGAAAAGAGGATACTACCTCTTCTCCTGCTCCTATTAAGGAGAAACCTCCTGCTCACGTTCATCCACCGAGGGGCCTCATGTAATCCCTCCACCCCATCATCATGCAGAGTATCGTCCACAAGCCGTACAACATGGTGAGATGCAATAAGAAGCACCAAGAAGATGGTGCACTTATCACAAGACTAGCAGTCATCATACAGAAGACTGTTTTGTCTTGAAAAATAAGAAAGCAAATAGGGATCGTTATCAAAGGAGAAACTACTATCAACAGTAATATCCCATGCAGCAGAGTCCACTCAAGATAGAGTACCGCCCGGTAGAAACTCAACAAGGTGTATTATCAAACCCGGCCGGTATAAATCAGGTGCTTGAGAAAACTCAGCCTGAGGCCACGACAGCCCGACAAGAAGAGAACAGAAGCAATGCCGCTCGAGGTAGCATTAATATGATCACGGACGGGCCCACTGATGGAGACTCCAACAAGGCCAGGAAGGCACACGCAAGAAGACTTGAGATCCATGCTGTGGGATGCAGCATGGAAAGAGCAGCAGGGCCAGAAATCAGTTTTGGGCCCAGAGGTCTTGAAGGGGTAGAAATACCCCATGATGATGCATTAATAATTAAGGCTGTGATAGCCAATTACACTATTTCTCGTACCTTTATAGATACGGGTAGTTCCGTAAATATTATATTCAAAAAAAATTTTGATCAACTGTAGATTGACCCAAGTGAACTTCAGCAGATGGTGACTCCTCTGTATGGATTCACTATTAATGAGGTACAACCGCTTGGCCAAATAAAGTTGGTCATATCCTTGGGGGAGGAGCCCCTAATGAGAACGAGGAGATCTCATTTCATGGTGGTGGATGCCTCGTCCGCCTATAATGTGATACCGGGTCGACCGACCTTAAATGAATTCAGGGCGGTCATTTCTACCTTTTGCCAGAAAATTAAATTTCCTGTTGATGACTAGGTCGGGGAAGTACGTGGTGATCAGAAGACGGCTCGTAAATGTTATGTGGAGATTGTCAGAACTGAAGCTAGTGTTGCTCGAAAAATACAAAGAATGGAGGTCAATGCCATTCAAGAGAAGTCACCTGTCTTGGTTTATGAGGAGAAGGAAGAAATCCAGATACAGACCGGTCGACCTGAAGCCATCACTTATGTCGTCACCGATCTTGATCCTATGCTGAAAACAGAGCTGGTTCAATGCTTGAAGAAAAACAATGATGTCTTTGCTTGGACGACCAAGGAAGTCACGGGAGTTTCTCCTTCAGTAATAGAACATTCTTTACATGTCTTCCCAGACGCTCGACCTGTCATGCAAAGAAAGAGGAATTTCAGTACGGAGCAAAATCAAATCATTAAAGAAGAAGTGGCTAAACTGATGGAGGCCGGTTCCATCAGGGAAGTACAATTCCCTAGCTCGTTAGCTAATGTCGTCCTGGTCTCTAAACCAGGAAATAAATGGAGAGTATGTATTGATTTTCATGATCTTAACAAGGCCTACCCAAAAGATTATTATCCTCTGCCCCAGATCGATCAATTAGTAGATTCCACGGTCGGGTATGAATATATTTCTATGCTGAACGCTTATCAAGGCTATCATCAGGTCCCTCTTGCTAAGGAGGATCAAGAGAAGGTTAGTTTTGTGACATCTGAAGGTACTTATTGTTATAATGTTATGCCTTTCGGACTAAAAAATATAAGAGCAACTTACCAAAGACTTATGAATAAGGTCTTCTAGAAATATATTAGAAGGAATATGGAAGTATATGTCGATGATATTTAAATTAAGTCTCTTTAGGTTACTGATCTCTGCTGGGATATAGAAGAAACTTACGGAACATTGAGGCAGTATGGTCTCAATTTGAACCCAGACAAATGTTTGTTTGGAGCAAAAGGTGGAAAGTTCCTGGGCTATATGGTGTCCGAATGGGGAATAGAGGCCAACTCAAGCAAAGTCAAAGCACTTCAAAATATGGAACCACCACGTAATATGAGGGAAGCTCAAAGACTCACCGGCCGGATCACAGCCTTGTCAAGATTTATTTCAAGATCGCCCGATCATAGCTTCCATTTCTTTAAAATACTCCGGAAGACTAACAAATTTCAATGGGATGAAGAATGTGACAAAGCCTCCCGAGAATTGAAAGATTACTTGTCTACCCTTCCTGTGTTGGCTAAGCCTGTAGAAGGAGAAACCCTATGGGTATATTTGTCAGCCAATGAAAATGTTATAGGCTCTGTGTTAGTTAAACAGGAAGGGAAAGAGCAACAACCTGTATATTTTTCTAGCCATTTATTAAAAGGAGCCGAGTGTAGATATACCACACTCGAAAAATTTGCTTATGCATTAGTGTTAACAACTCGGAGGTTGCGTCCATACTTTTTAGCACATGCAATTATTGTATTGTCCAACAGTACTCTCGGGCGGGTGTTGCTTAACCTAGAGGCATCTGGTCGGTTGATCAAATGGATGACCGAACTTAGTGAGTATGACATACAATATCAACCTCGATCAGCCATCAAAGCACAAGCTCTAGCAGATTTCATCATAGAAGTTCAAGGTCCTGAAGAAGAGAGTACTTGGAAAGTTTATGTGGATGAATCTTCAACCAGACAAGGAAGTGGAATTGGTATTCTCCTTATATCTCCAAGGGAAGATAAGCTTCAACTTTCTATCAGGCTGAATTATAGGACCACAAATAATGAAGCAGAATATGAAGCATTGATAGCAGGGTTACAAGCCGCTTGGCATGTGGGAGCGTCCCGGGTTTATATTTATTCTGACTCTCAGTTAGTAGCCCAACAATTATCAGGTAACTTCGAAATCAATAATGATAGACTTAGGTTATATGTTGAGGCATTTGATAAATTGAAAGCTCAATTTCAAGAAGTAAATATACAAAAAATTCCTCGATCGGAGAATCAGGTAGCAGATGAATTGGCTAAATTGGCCTATGCTATAACACCATGTAGCTTAGATCGACTCGTTGAGCAGACATTATTAGTATCGTGTATTGAAAGACAGGCTGAAATAGAGATGCAAGGTGATTGGAGAGCACAAATCATATTATATTTATAGCAGGGCATTCTTTCGATTGATGCAGAACAAGCAAGAATATTTAAGAAAAGAGTTTCCCAATACACTATGATAGGGGAACAGTTATATAAAAGGGCTTTCTCTAGACCTTTGCTTAAACGTATTGGAATAGAAGATATACAATTTATCTTACAAGCGGTTCATCAGGGCTCATGTGGCAGTCATATAGGAGGAAGATCCTGTTGGATCGAGACGCGCTAGAGGGCGGGGGGGGGGGGGGGGGGAATAGCGCTCGCGGCTATTTCGTTTTTCGATTATCGGAAAACTATCGGACTAAAAACGCAGCGGAATAAAGAAAACAAACACAGAGACAGGAGGATTTACTTCGTTCGGAGCCTAAGGCGACTCCTACTCGAAGGCCCGCGATCCTTGATTGCTTTCCGTGGGCAACAACTATAAGCTCGTATAATTATTACAAACTAATTACAAATGTAACTGTAATTAAAATTATACCGAGAACAATGGTAGAAAAATCTGAGCTCCGGGTCATCGGAATGTTGCAGCAGCACTTCGGAAGCAATACTTGAGCTGAACACAGCAAGAGGAAGCTATTTCTTTCATTGTTTTTTTGCTGCTGCTCGAACCCCTCTTATAAAGGGTGTTCAAGGCGCCTTAAACCCCTCCAAGGCGCCTCCAGGCTGGCCGCGTCACCCGCGTGGATCAGAACTGACCTGGTCGAACTTTATCTTGTTCAAGGCGCCTTCAACCTCTCCAAGGCGCCTTCATCAACTTGGTCACGGCGCCTTCAGCCTATCTCAGGTATTGCACCCAAGGCGCCTCCAAGCTCCATGGAGGCGCCTCGGACACTGTTCATCCGAGGTTAATCTTTGCACTTTGGTCCCTGCAAGATAATTAATCCCAAATATACCCTTCAGCACAAAGTTAGCACATAAAGCATAATAGAAATGATAATGACAGTCTCTGGACTGTCCGAGTCTGACTTCGGTCGACCCGACGCCTACTGTTCCCTCTGCGGGGAACGCGTCCTCACCTACTCCACTCAGGAGATTTACCTGATGCCAGTCCGGTCCTCCAAGCCGACTGGACTTTCCGCCTAGTGTTACCACCCCCAAGGACCTAGGGTTACCGCCCCTAGGGTTTTTCTCCACCTAGGGTTACCACCCCCTAGGACCTAAGGTTGCCGCCCCTTAGGGTTTTCCTCCACCTAGGGTTACCGCCCCCTAGGACCTAAGGTTGCCGCCCCTTAGGGTTTTTCTTCACCTAGGGTTACCGCCCCCTAGGACCTAAGGTTGCCCCCCCTTAGGATTTTCCTTCACCTAGGGTTACCACCCCCTAGGACGTAAGGTTACCCCCCCCTTAGGATTTTCCTTCACCTAGGGTTACCACCCCGTAGGACCTAAGGTTACCCCCACTTAGGATTTTCCCCTGCCTAACCGCAGTTAGGACTTTCCTAAAACCTTATTTAACCACGTTAGATAACAAGGAATCTTAACTTTGAATCCCTTTGTCATTATCAAAACTGAGATTCGATCGTCGGATGCTTACTGCACCAACAATCTCCCCCTTTTTGATTATGGCAACTGAAATTCAAAGTTAATTAAAAATTCAATAAAGATACGCATAAATAAGCACAGGCATAAATAAAGCATAGGCACATTCACAACAAAATTTTTGTTTTAATTTTCTTTCGTTTTAATTTTCTTTGAATTTCTTCTTTTCTTTGAATTTCTTCCTACTCTTCCCCTTTGCCATATATCAAAAATACCCAAGAGAGTGAAGAAAATCTAGGCCTTAGCTTTACTTTCAAAGATAATTTTCAATCTTATCTTTCAAAGAGAAAATAGAGGGTTAAGCATACTTTTGATAAACACTTAGTTTTTCTTGTAAGACTTTTAGCTAGGTGAAATCATAATTTTGAAAGCAAAATTTTCCTTTAGTTTGAGAGATACTTTTAGCTGAGATAAAGTTATTTTGTTTTTTTTTTAACTGTAACTTAGCAAATTTTTGTGATTTCAAAAAGATTTAGTTTTTAAAAAAACTATTTTGATGAAATTTTGAGAATGCTTTGGAAAATACTTAGCATTTGAAAACAATTGCTTTGAGAGACACTTAGCTAATTTTTTTTTTAAATACTTTAAAAAGTACTTAGCTAAATGTTTTTTAAAAAAATATTTAGCTAAATTTGAAAATACTTAGCTATGTTTTCAGCTTAAAAATGATTGTGTTGAGAAAATATCTTGCCAAGTAGCTAAGTTTAGAAAATAATTTAACTAAGTTTAGTTAGAGAAAACTTAATTAAGTACTTAGCTTTGAAAACATTTAGCTTATAGAGGAGTTATAATTTAAAAGTCATGTCATAAATAATTTTAATTTTAAAGCTAAGTTAAAAATAGCTTGAATTTTCGAAGATATGCCAAAAATAGTTTTTAATTTTGAGGTCAAGTCAAAAATTTTTTAAAGAAAAACTAATTTTAAAACTGACTCAAAATCACTCCCCCTTAATTAATGCCATAATAAATTTTTGAGTTCAGGAGTTCAAGGATGAGAGGTTAAAAAATTATTTTCCTAATTTTCCATCTCACTCATTCTAGATTAACAAGCATGTTTAGCATATGAGTGAGTGTGAGATGGAGTTTACTTTAATTTACAACATTGAAAATATCAGTTAGAATTCCAAATAAGTGACAATTATTTTCAAGATTTAAAAATTAATTGAGTTTAGAATTTCAAAGAATTTAATAACTTCTGAAAAGGGGTTTTGAAATTAATTTTTTAGATAATATTTCAAATGATTTTTCAAATAATTTTTTAAGTAGTTTTGAAATAATTTTGAAATTAATTTTTCAAGGGATTTTTCAAATGATTTTGAAAAGATTTTTCAAAAAAATTTTAAAAGAATTTTAAAAGATTTTGAAATGATTTTGAAAAGATTTCTGAAATAAATTTTAAAAGAATTTTAAAAGATTTTGAAAAGATTTTGAAAAGATTTTTAAATAAATTTTGAAATTGATTTTGAAAATATTTTTAAATTATTTTGAAAATAATTTTGAGAAGATTTTTAAATAATTTTGAAATTGATGAAAAGATTTTTTAAATAAATTTTGAAATTGACTTTGAAAAGAATTTTAAATAATTTTGAAAATAATTTTAAAAAGATTTTAAAATAAATTTTAAATTGATTTTGAAAAGATTTTTAAATAATTTTGAAAATAATTTTGAAAAGATTTTTAAATAATATTGAAAAGATTTTTAAATAATTTTGAAAAGATTTAAAAATAATTTTGAAAAGATTTTTAAATAATTTTGAAATTGATTTTGAAAAGATTTTTAAATAATTTTATAATTGATTTTGAAAATATTTTTTAAATAAATTTGAAAGAATTTAAAAGATTTTGAAATGATTTTGAAAAGATTTTTCAAATAAATTTTAAAAGATTTTGAAATGATTTTGAAATGATTTTTTAAATAAATTTTGAAAAGATTTTTAAATAATTTTGAAATTGATTTGGAAAATATTTTTTAAATAAATTTTGAAATTGATTTTGAAAAGATTTTTAAATAATTTTGAAAATGAGTTGAAAAGATTTTTGAAGTAATTTTGAAAATAATTTTGAAATTGAGTTTAAAAGGCTTTTGAAGTAATTTTGAAAATAATTTTAAAGTTAATTAAATTTGAAAGATAATTTTTGAAAGATAATTTTAACGTTAATTAATCTAAAAAAATAATTTTAAAGTTAATTAATCTTTGAAAAATAATTTTAGACAATTTAGAATGATTTAGAAACTGAGTTTTAAAATAATTTAGATTTGAAAATAATTCAAGTTAAAATAATTTAATTGTTAATTAACTTGATTTATGTTAAGTCAATTTTAATAATTTAATTTCCTAGTCATCTCACCCGATCTAAATTTTCAACCAGGGAATGCTATAATTTTTGTGAGATGAATTGAGGTTCAATTTAAGGGTTTGGTTTAACTTTGTATTAGATTCAGGTTTAGCTATGGGTTTAATAAGTAAGCATTCTTTGGATAAACTTCTAGGATATGGTGAGTCACAAGGAACTCATTAAAGTAACCATGCCTTCGAGGTTTTCCAAATAGTCCTACCCATTGAACTTAATACTAAACCTTGGTCTAACTGGTTAGGATTCATTTAAGGGTAACTTCGGTCAGTTCCACTTGGCCAAATGCACCAGGTCGAAGCCATATCTTTCTAGACATGCGATGCCCAAGCTTCCCTAACGTACTATCATCCAAAAACATCACCAGTACTGTGGGTCAAGTTAAATCTAGCCCGTTTTGATCTAACCTTAATTACCCTGCCGAGTAATCTACTCTTGTTTTACCCATTTCAGGTAGATTAGGTTCAGTTATCCTGTCGGGTAGTTCAGTTGGGGGTGCCAGCGAGTCTAGATCCTCCATCTATTTTTATTTAACTTAAGTTGAAATTTACTTTTAATTTTGAATTAATTTCGAATTAATTTCAAATTTAATTTAATTTCAAATTTTTAATTGAATTTTGAATAAAATTTTGAATTTTTAATTGAATTTTTAATTTAATTTCGAATTTTAATTGAATTTTGAATTTAATTTTGATTAATTTTGAATTTTTAATTTAATTTCGAATTTTAATTGAATTTTGAATTTTTAATTGAATTTTGAATTTTAAATTATGTTCTTAATATTGTTTTTCTATTAGCTCCCCCTGGATTGTCACGCCCCAGGTAGTCCCTGTCCGAAGAAATTTCGGCAGCATCTCCCCTGTACGGCGGACAATATGAATCTCAGTATACATATATCTATACCTCGGCCACACTCGGCCGGAACAATACAATACAAATAAGAAACAACCACGCAGTTTATATCAATATTCCACACAGCTCAACATATAATCAGTCCACGCAGTTTAATAAGGAAGAACGATATAAAACCAACGAAGATATACGTACACATCCTACTCCACTACAACGAAGAAAACAAATCCACGAAGTAGTGTGAAAATCTGCAGCGGAAAACAAAAGCAGCAAACCCAAAGGTTCGACATAAAGTCCACAATACAAACCCACAATACAAGTATACGTATAAAAGCGAATACAGAAAACGATATCTAGAAATCCTCGCGACCAAGGGGCTAGCGACTGGAATCTCTCCTGACGGCCTCAACCTGAAAAATAGTAACAACGGGGTGAGTTCAAGAACTCAGCAGGTAAACCAATAGACATGTACAGCAATATATATCCACCAGTAATAGCCTAAGGTACAGTCTCCTAAACCATGGGATCAAGAGTACAGTTCTCTAACCATACAACCTACGGTGTAGTCTCCTAACAGAATAACAGGTATGCATAGCTGAATAAACTGTAATGAGTAACCAGAAGCATGTAATACAGTTTACAACAAGAATAATAAGAAATGCATAACTGAAATAAACTGTACTCACCTGCGAGGCTTGGGCGAATGACTGTGGACATACACAGATAAAGATAGTCAGGACAAATACGCATGTATCCTGTATGCATGTCAATCATATGCAGTCACCCAAGTGCATCATCCAATATGCAACAATCACAATAAATGCAATCTGTGCATATGATGCGATATGACATGGTCACCCCTGACGCCAGTCTGTATCTCACACACAATGGTGAGACCGCGTGGGTAGGGCTGTGACACCGTGCACTCTGCCGTCACTACCCCTGAAGAGTGACCGAGTGGACGGGATGCTGTCGGAGTACACCTATCCTCCTACCTCAAACATAGTGAGGGAGCGCAATGCTCTCAACTCCCGGTACGCGATGACGGGGAGGGATCCCGGCTGCAACCCCGCTGTGTCGTGCTACCCATGAGCACCCCGGCGGTGCACCACCGAGCAACCTGCCATACACACCCTGAGTGCTGTGCCACTACCCATGCAGTGCACGTTGTGTGCCCTCATGTAGCCGGCCGACGAGCTCAACAATAATGGAGTCGTCAATCGCCCAGCATGCAATCATGCAGGATGGTGCATGATGCTACAGTATGTCATACCTGAACATAGCCTCCTCCATATATGTGTGTGTCCAAAAGGTAAACGCATATATATATAACCATGATAAAAACAGCATAAATCCAAAGACATCACATATAACAATGATGTAAGTAACATGAATCCAAGAGCATGTATCACACATGTAAGCAACCAATCCAGTAGAGTAGAGCACTATAGATATGCATCTCAATGAACATATATACACATGGCAAGAGGTAAATATCCAATCCTGAAGTAAAGCAACTAACAGATAAAGCATGCGATAGGTATCAACTAGCTAAGACCAGGGAAGAAATAAATCTACCACCTATCACTAGTAACTATATATAAACTATACATATCATAAGACAGTATCAAAAGATAAGTCAAAGGGTACCCGCCTCAAATAGAAGGTACGATCAAGCAATCCAAGGTCGAGACGCCTGTCTCTAATCAGAGTCCTGTGTCAATACATTTACCTTTTATTTAGCTAGAATACTAACAAATAGCTAAATAAAGCTTAAGTAGAAATTTAGGAACAACCCTAAACCATATCCCACAACCTTTCTAACGGTTGACTAAGGATAGTTTCCTAATCCCTAATCAACCACTAGATTAGCAAATCAAACCTAAATCCATATAACCTAATTAATCTACACAACCTAATGATAATTAATTATCAATAGGTATCAAGATCATACCTAATCATCTAACACATAATCTATAACATGTTCCAACCACAATTCATTTCAAACCTAACCCTAAATCAACACTACACATGTATCAAAATCCCTACACATACCTCAATTCCCAGCTGAACTAGGTGCTGTATCAAGTACACTGAGGTATGGATGACTGCCGATCCAAACTGAGCTGGCTGGATGAGGTGTCTGCCGAAACCAAAAACACCACAGCAAGAACCAAAACAGATCTTCACCTTGCTGGATCAGAAAACTCACAGCAACCTCTGCTGGAGTTCTTTCCCAATTCACCCGAGACCTCAATCAGCAGCGACACAGAGGGAATCCAAGATCGCCTTCACAGAACAGGACCTCGCCTCCTGATCGGATCAAGAAGGGTTCAATCAATGGAGATCACGGATCACACAACACCAGAATAGAGCGCTAACCCATGAATCAACAAGAACCCAACCATGAATCAAGAGGAAAGAAGAGTTTCGATGGCTTACCTTTGAAGCCCTAATTGCTCTTCCACGCCGGCGATCGGGCGGCACGACTCAATCCAGTGATGTCGATCGGGGAAGAAAAGGATCGGCAGACTCGGCTGAGAAGAAAGAAATCGGAGATTGAAGGAAACCAGAGGAGGAGAGAATCGGAACCCTTATGCTCCGAGCTCCGATCTGCGCCGACGACGCCGAGAGAAGATCAGCGCTCTCACCTAGGGCTGGAGAAAATCACCCACGTCCGGATCTGCGCTAGCGACTGCTCCCCTGGGTCGAGATCGACGATCGCCGGAGCTGGACCCTTGCTCCCGTCGCCGTCGCTTGTCCGCGAGAGAGAACCGAGAAGGAAGGGAGGTTCGCGTCGGCAGAGAGGGGAAAGGTCGGGTCGGGATCGGCGATTTGGGGGAGGAAATAAAGGGAAAAGGATTTATATAATAAAAACATTTTCTCACTTAAATTGGTATCCCAAACAGGCTTTATCCGAACTTATCGATCTATCCCCTCAAAATCCTCCGTACAAGCTCCGAAAAATTTCCAGAAAATTTCTAAAAATTCCGGAAAAATTCTATAAGGCTATTTCTGAAATAACCCTATTTATTTAAATTTTCCGAGATCTCACATCCTCCCCTACTAATAAAAATTTGGTCCCCAAATTTCGCTATAACCAACAGCAAACACTAGAATATAACCAAACGGTATAAATACTGAAAGGAACTCTAACCCACATACCTCAAGCAAAAAGATGAGGGTATCGAGCTCGGATCGTATCCTCGTGCTCCCATGTAGCCTCCTCGTCAGAATGATGCTGCCATCCGACTTTAACCAGTCGGACAGTCTTGTTCCGTAGCTGACGCTCCCTGTGGTCCAGAATCCGCACCGGAACCTCCTCGTAAGTAACATCAGGCTGAATAGGAACAGATATATCTGACAGAACATGTGCCGGATCGGATACGTATCTCCTCAGCATAGATACATGGAATACATCATGAATGCCAGCTAGAGATGGTGGTAGCGCCAGACGGTAAGCCACTGCTCCAATCCTCTCCAAGATCTGGAATGGTCCAATATATCGGGGGGCTAGCTTACCTCGGAGACCAAATCTCTTCACCCCTTTCGTGGGTGAAACTCTAAGAAATACATGATCACCAATGGAGAACTCCAGGGGTCTCCGTCTCTGATCAGCATAACTCTTCTGACGGTCCTGAGCCTCTGACATCCTCCGTCTGATAGTGCGAACCAGCTCCGCATCCTGCTGAGCTCTCTGAGGTCCTACCAACTGAGCCTCCCCAACCTCTTCCCAGAGGACGGGTGTCCGACAAGGCCTACCATACAACGCCTCAAACGGTGCCATCTGGATAGCCGAATGATAGCTGTTGTTGTAGGCGAACTCCACTAATGGCAGGTGGTCCTCCAACCGCCCAAGTCCATGACACAAGACCTCAGAAGTCCTCCAATGTCTCAATAGTCGCCTGATCGCCCATCCGTCATCATGGATGGAATGCCGCATCAAACGAAGCCATGTGTGCCCAAGGCCGCCGCACTCGCCGAATCGGACGGAACGCGGGTCTCTACGATATAATGCTCAACGAACTCCATGCAATCTGATAATCTCGACAATATAACTCTGCTAATCGATCCAGAGAATCAGTCTTCCGGATCGCTATAAAATGTGCGGATTTGGTTAATCGGTCAACGATTACCCAAATCGCATCATGGCCTCGACGAGTCCTAGGCAAACCAACCACGAAATCCATAGTAATGTGCTCCCACTTCCACTCTGGAATAGGGATCCTCTGAAGTAAACCAGCAGGTCTCTGGTGCTCAGCCTTCACCTGCTGACAAACAAGACACCTAGCTACAAAATCTGCGATGTCTTTCTTCATGTCGTTCCACCAATAGGAACGTCTCAAATCGCGATACATACGAGTCCCACCTGGGTGGATAGCAAATCTAGAACGATGAGCCTCCTGAAGTAACTCCTCCATGACCGGGTGAGACTGAGGTACACATAATCTGCCTCGGAAATAAATACTACCCTCAGCATCTCGTGTAAACTCGGTCTGCTGTCCGGAAGCTATCTGGCTGCTAATGAACTGTAAATGCTGATCTCCGGCCTGGGCCTCTCGAATCCTCATCCTGATCGACGACTGAGCAACCATGGTAACAAGAATACCCTGCTCTGTCCGTCCCTGCTCCTCAAGGCCCAACTCGGCGAATCCCTGAATCAAGTCCATGACTGTAACTCGATGACAAGCTAAAGTCCCTCTGGACTTCCTGCTCAGTGCATCAGCAACCACATTAGCTTTACCCGGATGGTAGCTAATAGTACAATCATAATCCTTCAGGAACTCCATCCATCTCCTCTGTCGGAGATTGAGTTCCTTCTGGGTGAAAATATATTTGAGACTCTTATGATCAGTAAGAATCTCAAAAGTAATACCATAAAGATGATGTCGCCAAATCTTCAAAGCAAAGATAATAGCAGCTAGCTCTAAATCATGTATTGGGTAGTTCTTCTCATGCTTCTTCAACTGACGAGAAGCATAGGAGACTACCCTACCGTGCTGCATCAAAACAGCGCCCAAGCCCTGAAGAGATGCGTCTGTGTAAAGTACGAATCCGTCATCACCAGAAGGTAAAACCAAAACTGGTGCTGATACCAATCTCCGCTTCAGCTCCTGGAAGCTGGTCTCACAAGCCTCTGACCACGTGAACTTCACGCCTTTCCTAGTCAGACGTGTCAACGGCATAGCAATGCTGGAGAAACCCTCAACGAATCGTCGGTAATATCCAGCCAAGCCCAAGAAACTACGGATCTCCTGGACTGACTTCGGCTGCTCCCAGCTAGTGATAGCCTCGATCTTCTGAGGATCCACAGAAATACCTCGGCTAGACACCACGTGTCCTAGAAAACCAACTGAGGGAAGCCAAAACGCACACTTGCTGAACTTCGCATACAGATGATGTCGTCGAAGAGTCTCCAAGACTATGCGAAGGTGCTGCGCATGTTCCTCCTCGGAACGCGAATAGATCAATATATCATCGATAAACACAATAACAAACTGATCTAGGTACTCCAGAAAGATACGGTTCATCAGATCCATAAATACTGCTGGAGCATTGGTAAGCCCAAATGGCATTACCAAAAACTCGTAATGTCCGTATCTGGTGCGGAAAGCTGTCTTCTGAATATCAGAATCTCTAACTCTCAGCTGATGATATCCTGACCGCAGATCAATCTTAGAATACACTGATGTATCTCTGAGCTGATCAAATAAATCCTCAATCCGTGGCAAGGGGTACTTATTTCTGATAGTCACTGCATTCAGCTGCCTATAATCGATGCACAACCTCAGAGTACCTTCGATGACAACCTCGAGTACCATCCTTCTTCTTGATACAATAGTACTGGAGACCCCTATCCAATAACTCCTCGAGTTGGACTTTTAATTCGTCCAACTCTTTCGGTGCCATCCGATAAGGAGCTTTCGATGTTGGTGCAGTCCCTGGAATCACTCAATAGCAAACTCCACTTGCCTTCGGGGAGGCTAGGCTTTTAGGATACACTCGAACACTTAGAACTACTGATGTCATCAGTAGTAATCAACGATAATAGAAATCCTTGACATCCATGTGATAGCAGTTTCTGCGCCTGTATCGCAGAAATGGTCGATATCCCATCGTCTCTAATGCCAGTGAAATCCCAAGAGGGTTGGTTCGGAAGTCGGAAAGTAACCACCCTCTTCTGGCAATCAACTGTGGCATGGTATGCATACAACCAATCCATGCCAAGGATAATATCGAACTCGACCATTTCCAATACTAACAAATCTACAGTGAGTATAATGCTACCAAAATCTAACGGGCAACCTCTGACCTACTGAGTGACATCCAAGGTATCACCAGATGGTAAGGAGACGGTCAGTCGTCGCGGTCTACAAGAAGGTAGTCTACCAATCTCTCTCATAAATGCACAAGATATAAAAGAATGTGAACTACCTGTATCAATTAGCATATCGCAGAAAATGCATAAAGTAAAACCGCATCTGGAAAACGGATCCGCGGCTCACCGTGAGTCCTCTCGGTGATCGCGTGTACCGCCCAAAGACATCGGACGGTAGAGGCGGTAGCATCGCCAAAGGCCGCTGCGTCAAGTCTCGAGCTCGCCATCGAGTCTCCGATCGATATCGAGTCGAGCAAGGCCGCGATGTAGTCTGAACGGGTGGCCGAGGTCAGAATCGATATCAGATGGGTGAGTCGACATCGAGGTCCGAAATAGAACCTCGACTCCATCAACACGAATGCTCCCGCCTGCATGCATATGCACTGCCGCAGGGGAGCCGCCCGGTGACGGTGAAGATTGGCTCGGCCCGCCATGAGTCCCGGATCGACCAAACTGTCCTCCGGCGAGATCCCAGATGTCGATGTTGAGCCTTGAGAACAATCTCGGCTCAAGTGCCTGTGCAGCTTGCAATAATAGCAAACCGACAGTCCCAAGGCGCACGCAGAGGTGATGTGATCTCGCCCGCATCCGTGCAGAAGAGTCACCTGGGCTTCCTGCTCGCCGGGCGGGAACGCCCCGATCGCCATGACTTCAAGCGGATGACCCGGTGCTCGACTGCCTCGAAAAGCGGCCGCCGCCCAAGAGTCTGTGGTCGCTGAACCTTGCCCCGCAACCGATCACCGCTTCTCTTCTTGTTCTGCTCACTCTCGCGAGTAGACTCAATCATGAGCTCTATCCGGTCTCGTATGATGAACAACCAAAACGACATCCTCACTGAAGATGCCCGCCCAGCCCTCGACAAATCAAGCATACGAGATCCTGCATCTAACTAACTCAGATGAATCCGCCACCGATTAAATTCGCATTATAATCCATCATCGAAGCGGTTATTCGTCAAGACAAAGAAAATCCTGCCGAAGAGCCATCTGATATGCTCGGGAAAAATACTGACTCTCGAATGCCTCCCTAAATCTCGTCCAAGTAATATGCTGGTCGCCTATGATAGAGCGCTGCGTGTCCCACCAGATCTCTGCCCCATCTCGTAGGTGGTAAGCAGCTAGCTCGGCCTTCTCCCACTCGGAGCAGGCCATATAAAAGAATGTCCGCTCTATAGTCTCAATCCAGGACTGAGCTATGCTCGGATCAGTCTCCCCGCGGAATAATGTGAATCGACTCTTCATCGACTCTGCTAAAGCTGGGATCCGTGCTCGTGCCGCAACTAGGTCAGTAGGAATCGCTGCGGAACTAGGTAGAACCACTGGAGCTGGTCCTATGGGTGGTACTGAGGGATAGGCCGGAAGAGGTACCACTGGTGCTGTCGTATAACCTGGGATGGGTACTGCTGGTGGAACTGCTGAGTAGGCATAAGTAGGGGCGACTGGAGGTACGGTGGGCGGTACCGGATAAGGAGTAACCGGTACTGCTAGTGCGGGTGCCGGGTGTGCAGTAACCGGTACTGCTGGTGCGGGTGCCGAATATGTAGTAATCGGTACATGTGTCTGCGGTGCCGAGTACGTGGTAGCAGGCACAGCTAGAGAGGGTGTCGGGTACTCTGTGGGTACAGCTGGTGGGGGAGGTGCTGAATATGCCGACGGTGGTACCACTGGTGGTACAGTCGAGGTAGGTACCTCTGACGTCGGAACTATCGGGATCTGATACGTAGACGTACCCACAATGACCTGAGGAGTCTGCCCCTTGCGGACAGGCTCGGCTCTAGCAGACCTCTCTGAAGACTCTGTCTCAGGAGAATCTAACGGCCTCTTACGTGGCCGCCCACGTCTCGGTGCCGGTACACGTGTAGGTGGCATATCTGTAAAGAAATGTTACCCAGATATCACTACAGGTATAAGAACTGCAAAATTACCTAATGTACCTATTTGTCGTCTGGAGATATCCTGTCGCTGCTTAGCCCCAAATAGAACCAATAAAACCGCGTCAAAATACCTCGGAATTCCGAACCGATAAAATCGACGAAAATCCGTACAATCCGAAATATCCAGATACGCACGCCAAAACTCGTAAGAACCAGTATCAGAACCTCGCTCTGATACCAAATAAATTGTCACGCCCCAGGTAGTCCCTGTCCGAAGAAATTTCGGCAGCATCTCCCCTGTACGGCGGACAATATGAATCTCAGTATACATATATCTATACCTCGGCCACACTCGGCCGGAACAATACAATACAAATAAGAAACAACCACGCAGTTTATATCAATATTCCACACAGCTCAACATATAATCAATCCACGCAGTTTAATAAGGAAGAACGATATAAAACCAACGAAGATATACGTACACATCCTACTCCACTACAACGAAGAAAACAAATCCACGAAGTAGTGTGAAAATCTGCAGCGGAAAACAAAAGCAGCAAACCCAAAGGTTCGACATAAAGTCCACAATACAAACCCACAATACAAGTATACGTATAAAAGCGAATACAGAAAACGATATCTAGAAATCCTCGCGACCAAGGGGCTAGCGACTGGAATCTCTCCTGACGGCCTCAACCTGAAAAATAGTAACAACGGGGTGAGTTCAAGAACTCAGCAGGTAAACCAATAGACATGTACAGCAATATATATCCACCAGTAATAGCCTAAGGTACAGTCTCCTAAACCATGGGATCAAGAGTACAGTTCTCTAACCATACAACCTACGGTGTAGTCTCCTAACAGAATAACAGGTATGCATAGCTGAATAAACTGTAATGAGTAACCAGAAGCATGTAATACAGTTTACAGCAAGAATAATAAGAAATGCATAACTGAAATAAACTGTACTCACCTGCGAGGCTTGGGCGAATGACTGTGGACATACACAGATAAAGATAGTCAGAACAAATACGCATGTATCCTGTATGCATGTCAATCATATGCAGTCACCCAAGTGCATCATCCAATATGCAACAATCACAATAAATGCAATCTGTGCATATGATGCGATATGACATGGTCACCCCTGACGCCAGTCTGTATCTCACACACAATGGTGAGACCGCGTGGGTAGGGCTGTGACACCGTGCACTCTGCCGTCACTACCCCTGAAGAGTGACCGAGTGGACGGGATGCTGTCGGAGTACACCTATCCTCCTACCTCAAACATAGTGAGGGAGCGCAATGCTCTCAACTCCCGGTACGCGATGACGGGGAGGGATCCCGGCTGCAACCCCGCTGTGTCGTGCTACCCATGAGCACCCCGGCGGTGCACCACCGAGCAACCTGCCATACACACCCTGAGTGCTGTGCCACTACCCATGCAGTAGACACGTTGTGTGCAGGCCCTCATGTAGCCGGCCGACGAGCTCAACAATAATGGAGTCGTCAATCGCCCAGCATGCAATCATGCAGGATGGTGCATGATGCTACAGTATGTCATACCTCAAACATAGTGAGGGAGCGTAACGCTCTCAACTCCCGGTACGCAATGACGGGGAGGGATCCCTGTCCGCTACCACGCTGCAGTCACACTACCCATGAGCGGACCAGCGGAGCGCTACAGAGCAACTGCCATACACACCCTGGGTGCTGTGCCACTACCCATGCAGTGGTCACGTTGTGTGCAGGCCCGTGTAGCCGGCCGACGAGCTCAACAATAATGGAGTCGTCAATCGCCCAGCATGCAATCATGCAGGATGGTGCATGATGCTACAGTATGTCATACCTGAACATAGCCTCCTCCATATATGCGGGTGCCCAAAAGGTAAACGCATATATATAACCATGATATAAACAGCATAAACTCAAAGATATCACATATAACAATGATGTAAGTATCATGAATCCAAGAGCATGTATCCCACATGTAAAGCAACTAATCCGGTAGAGTAGAGCACTATAGACATGCATCTCTATGAACATATATATACATGGCAAGAGGTAAATATCCAATCCTGAAGTAAGGCAACTAACAGATGAAGCATGTGATAGGTATCAACTAGCTAAGACCAGGGAAGAAATAAATCTACCACCTATCACTAGCAACTATATATAAACTATACATATCATAAGACAGTATCAAAAGATAAGTCAAAGGGTACCCGCCTCAAATAGAAGGTACGATCAAGCAATCCAAGGTCGAGACGCCTGTCTCTAATCAGAGTCCTGTGTCAATACATTTACCTTTTATTTAGCTAGAATACTAACAAATAGCTAAATAAAGCTTAAGTAGAAATTTAGGAACAACCCTAAACCATATCCCACAACCTTTCTAACGGTTGACTAAGGATAGTTTCCTAATCCCTAATCAACCACTAGATTAGCAAATCAAACCTAAATCCATATAACCTAATTAATCTACACAACCTAATGATAATTAATTATCAATAGGTATCAAGATCATACCTAATCATCTAACACATAATCTATAACATGTTCCAACCACAATTCATTTCAAACCTAACCCTAAATCAACACTACACATGTATCAAAATCCCTACACATACCTCAATTCCCAGCTGAACTAGGTGCTGTATCAAGTACACTGAGGTATGGATGACTGCCGATCCAAACTGAGCTGGCTGGATGAGGTGTCTGCCGAAGCCAAAAACACCACAGCAAGAACCAAAACAGATCTTCACCTTGCTGGATCAGAAAACTCACAGCAACCTCTGCTGGAGTTCTTTCCCAATTCACCCGAGACCTCAATCAGCAGCGACACAGAGGGAATCCAAGATCGCCTTCACAGAACAGGACCTCGCCTCCTGATCGGATCAAGAAGGGTTCAATCAATGGAGATCACGGATCACACAACACCAGAATAGAGCGCTAACCCATGAATCAACAAGAACCCAACCATGAATCAAGAGGAAAGAAGAGTTTCGATGGCTTACCTTTGAAGCCCTAATTGCTCTTCCACGCCGGCGATCGGGCGGCACGACTCAATCCAGTGATGTCGATCGGGGAAGAAAAGGATCGGCAGACTCGGCTGAGAAGAAAGAAATCGGAGATTGAAGGAAACCAGAGGAGGAGAGAATCGGAACCCTTATGCTCCGAGCTCCGATCTGCGCCGACGACGCCGAGAGAAGATCAGCGCTCTCACCTAGGGCTGGAGAAAATCACCCACGTCCGGATCTGCGCTAGCGACTGCTCCCCTGGGTCGAGATCGACGATCGCCGGAGCTGGACCCTTGCTCCCGTCGCCGTCGCTTGTCCGCGAGAGAGAACCGAGAAGGAAGGGAGGTTCGCGTCGGCAGAGAGGGGAAAGGTCGGGTCGGGATCGGCGATTTGGGGGAGGAAATAAAGGGAAAAGGATTTATATAATAAAAACATTTTCTCACTTAAATTGGTATCCCAAACAGGCTTTATCCGAACTTATCGATCTATCCCCTCAAAATCCTCCGTACAAGCTCCGAAAAATTTCCAGAAAATTTCTAAAAATTCCGGAAAAATTCTATAAGGCTATTTCTGAAATAACCCTATTTATTTAAATTTTCCGAGATCTCACATGGATCATAGCCTCGATATGGTCTATCAAGTTAATAGACTTGATCCTTGGGGACCCAATAGTGACCAGTTCCAACTTGATTAACCAAGTTGGATTTTGGCACCCATGCTTGGAGAATTTTTCTATTATTTCTATTAACTAGCGATAAATATGATTTGTATTTTATTTTAGTTTTAAATCCAAGTCCAGTTTTGTTGTAAACGGCTCGCTGTTTCCAAGAATCAGATCCAGATTCTTGGAGCCCAAGGTGAACCGTTCCAACGTGTCCTTGAGTTCTTTAATTTGAGCTTTCAAATTGGAATTTTCTTCCTCAAGTTGTTGGACTTGAGTTGAACTTCCAATTTGAATTGACTCAGTTAAAGAGCTCGAGTTAGTCGCTTCCTTAAGGGTTGTTACCTCCTTTTGGAGTGACTTAACCCGGACGTTGGATTTAGCCAACTTTTTTACTAAGTAAGGTAATAATTCATGCAAGTTATCTAATTGAAATTCTGCGAGTAGTGAACTTATAGTGGGTTTTGGTTCTTCGGAAACTAATGCGGATTCGTGGCTTCGATCAGACTCAGTCTCGGATTCGCTCTCGGTTTCTGACTCATACTCGGACTCAGTTTTCGCCACGGTTGCTAGTACTGGTAGAGCGAGGAAGCTCGTCGGTTCTTCTATGTCGGACCCGGATTCATCTGAAGACTCGGACCATATCTTTTCCTCTGTCTTACTTGTACCTGCAACCATCGTAATACCTTCCTCGGCCGAAGTAGTATTATTCTGCTCATCTAATTCAAATAAATTATTTATTAAATTATGCTTACTTACTTGAGCGTCGGAAGTGCCCTCGTGTAGTTTCATCAACTTTTGCCACAACTCTTTTACACTTGCGAAGGGGCCGATGCGGTTCAGTTCTTCATTGGTTAGGCCACATTGTAGCATGCAGGTTGCTTTGGCATCGACTTCAACTTTTTTCATTTTGCTAGAATCCCAGTTGATGCATGAGATAAGTTCTCCGGTGTCGTCTCGTGGAAGTTCGAGTCCGGTCTGGATGATGATCCACATCTCGACTTGCATCTTGAGGTGGTATTCCATCCGGTTCTTCCAGTATCCAAAGTCCTCGCCAGAAAAGAGCGGCGGTCGAACGGTGCAGAATTCTTCTTGGAATGCCATTTTAAAAGAACCTTACACACAAAAAATAGTAAAAAAAAATGTACCAGGACTTGATCCTAGATTAGCAGTGCGGTATGGAAGGATAGAAATAGAAGTTCACCAGTTTCGAGAAAAAATAATAAAATAAAAAAAATATTATTAAAAATATTATTTCAAATTTTGCCAAATTCAATATTTTATCAATACTAATAAATCATGAAAGGATGAAAATGAATTTTTCGAAAATAATTTTGGAGGGAAAAAACGAAAATTATTTTTACCCTAAACAATGACAAAGTCATGAAAAATGCTTGAATGGTGGTTGCACCAGTTCAAAGCGACCCCGCTCTGATACCAATTTTTGGATCGAGACGCGCTAGAGGGGGGGGGGGGGGTGAATAGCGCTCGCGGCTATTTCGTTTTTCGATTATCGGAAAACTATCGGAGTAAAAACGCAGTGGAATAAAGAAAACAAACACAGAGACAGGAGGATTTACTTCGTTCGGAGCCTAAGGCGACTCCTACTCGAAGGCCCGCGATCCTTGATCGCTTTCCTTGGGCAACAACTATAAGCTCGTATAATTATTACAAACTAATTACAAATGTAACTGTAATTAAAATTATACCGAGAACAATGGTAGAAAAATCTGAGCTCCGGGTCGTCGGAATGTTGTAGCAGCATTTCGGAAGCAATACTTGAGCTGAACACAGCACGAGGAAGCTATTTCTTTCGTTGTTTTTTGCTGCTGCTCGAACCACTCGTATAAAGGGTATTCAAGGCGCCTTAAACCCCTCCAAGGCGCCTCCAGGCTGGCCACGTCACCCGAGTGGATCAGAACTGACCTGGTCAAACTTTATCTTGTTCAAGGCGCCTTCAACCTCTCCAAGGCGCCTTCATCAACTTGTTCAAGGCGCCTTCAGCCTCTCCAAGGCGCCTTGAAGCTTGCTTTGCAGCCAGCTCAGGTATTGCACTCGAGGCGCCTCCAAGCTCCATGGAGGCGCCTCGGACACTGTTCATACGAGATTAATCTTTGCACTTTGGTCCCTGCAAGATACATTAATCCCAAATATACCCTGCAGCACAAAGTTAGCACATAAAGCATAATAGAAATGATAATGACAGTCTGTAACGACCCGCCTTCTACTGACTAGGCTGTAAGGCCGATCGTCACATTATGCTGTTCTAAATTACTATTGCGGAAATCTGGATTGGTTAAAGTTTTGCTAAACTGATTACTGTAAAATCTGAACTTAATATTCTAAGGGTACCTAGGAGTTGTACATGTCCTGCTAGCTGTAACCAGACATGTCAATCGATCCATGAATCGATTGGGCTGTCGGATCGATCCAGTGATTGATCCAGCTTAATACTGGCACGGAGAAAAACTCTGGATCGGTCGGCTGACCGATCCATAAACTATTTTGCTTCTGTATGCGGCTGGATCGGTCTACCGACCGATCCAGGAGTGCACTGGTCTGTCGGTAGACCGATCCAGTGGCTCATTGATCGGTCGACTGACCGATCAGTGAGCTTCTGTACCCTCTGCTAACTCTCTGTTAGCGACTGGATCGGTCAGCTGACCGATCCAGTGGCACAACCTAATTCTGATCGATCTGTAGATCGATCTAGGTTTCTGATTTCGAATCAGAACCCCTGATTTCAGCACTATTTCGTGCCCAACTCATACACAACAAGTCTATAACATCTAGAAACATTTTTAACATATATTAGCTAACACTTTAAACATGATATCACGCATGGTTCACTAATTTATGGCATGCAAATGTACTATGTGAATAATAATAAGGTTCTAACAGTTAACTAATTTTGCTGAAAGTTCTAATGCATAAATAAAGCTTGTTAGATCCCTAAGATCTTTTATTCCAAGTTCCTTCCACACACATCTTCATCGCATTGTCCTCCAGCCTCCGCTAGTCCATTTTCCCTTTACCTTTATTTGCAGTATAAGGAAAAAGTATCTGTAAGTTTAAAGCTTAGTAATAAACCATCTACCTCACTAAAACATGCATTCGATGCAATATACTTTTAAAACATGCTGTTTGAAAGTGCACTGATTAGACTGAAATATGGCATATTATCATACATAGAAATCAAAGCTGGTCATGGCATACTATCATCTAAACATGTGCAATAAAAGCTGAACATGAACACCAAAGCATGGCATACAAAGCTAACCATAACTATCATTTGTAACAACAAGGAAAACTGAGCTGAACATGAATTAAACTAGTCTGGAACTGAATTCAAACTCAACTAACATAACTGATCTTTATGAGTCTTTGAAAAACTATAATATAATAGATTAAAATACATAATCATACTGCTAATGGGCCCGACAACTGAACATGCTATACGCGCATCCTTAACTAGACCCGGGGTTGCAAATCCCGAATTTAGTAAGGTTTACTAGGTTATCTAAACCTAGGGACCGACTATGGGAGCCCAGCCCAATGGATATCTAATCCTGTACAGTGCCACAACTGAAAATAAAATACTGAATCATAGCTAATTAATTTACCTTGCTTCTACTAGGTTATCTAAACCTAGAGGCGACTGTGGGTGCCCACCCATTGGACCGTAGTCCCATATATGCTGTGGCAAGGCTAACTAAACTATTTAAATGCTTCTATTGCATTTACTGAGCTATTAAAATGCCTAAGTTGCATTTTTCTGTGCTAAATAATTTAATCGAACACTTAGTATGCACTAATTCGCATCTTTGTGCCGAAAGTCTACATATTACTAAACTAAAATATGAAATTCACACGGAAGCTACTTATACTGCAGGTGAGGGGTTTCTTACCTCCTGTTCATAATTTCTTACAATTCTAATCGCTAGGTTTCACGGAGGAGAGATCTCTTCGACAATCTCCTCGCGTCTATGCGTTCCTCTCGCGGAGGGGAGCGTCCTCGTGCCCTTGGTGTTGCCGGGAGGTGTTCCTAGGGCCCTAGGCTTTGTGCGCCGAGAGAGAAAGAGGAGGAAGGAGGGGCGTCGGCGGTGAGGGTTGGAGTGGAGAAGTTGCCGAACCAAACAAAAAAAATAAACCAAACCCCACTTAAATTTTCTATTTATATTAAGTGGGTAATTTCACCCAACTCTAATATAAATTTAATTGCCTCCCTTTTCTTTCAGCACGGCCCTGCTGGGTTCACTTGGTTTACTAAAGCTATCTATAAGTCATAGGGTTCGCTAGGTCTCGGGTTCAATTCCCGCGTAGGCTATTTTCGTTTTCTATTTATTTTTGCTACTTCCGCTATCCTAAAAATTCCGGAAAAATATATAAAAATTCCAGAATAATTATAGAATATTTCTAATATAGTTTTGAGAATTTTCGGGCGTTACAATCCCCCATACCTTATAAAAAGTTCATCCTCGAACTTAAAATAACTCTGGGTACTTCTGTCTCATGCTGGCCTCTGTCTCCCAAGTTGCCTCTTCTGCTGTGTGACTGTGCCAAATAACTTTGACTAATGGTACTTCCTTGTTCCGCAATTTCTTAATTGCTCGGTCTATTATCTAAATAGGCCGACCATTTGTCATAGCCGAGGTCTTGATCTGATCAACTGGGGCTCAATCACCGAGTGGCATCTGGGGTATGCTTCTTCAAGATAGAGACATGAAATAGCTGACATTTCCTCGGGTAGCTCTAGCTCATATGCTACCTTGCCCACTCTTCACGATAAGGTATGGTCCCACATATCCGGGACTCACGCTTGCCCTTCTTCCCAAAACGCATTACTCCTTCATGGGGGCTACTCGAGGAATCGAATCCCACCGAAAACTCTAAAGGTCTGCTGTATCAAGATAGCTTCTCGAAATGCTCTCTATCCTCTCGCGGATCTGCTGTATAGCTGCTGTGGTATCCGCTACTAGATCCGTCTGAAGTTCTAGTTCCTGTTCACCACTCTCATACCTGCAGATTGGAGATCTACACCTCCGCCCATAGAGAGCCTCATAAGGTGCTATACCGATAGTGGCACGATAGTCGTTGTTGTATGCAAATTCGCTAGACTCGATATTTGCACCAACTTCCTTTGAAATCTGGGCACATGCTCGGAGCATATCTTCGAGTACCTGATTTCCGCTCCGTCTGTCCATCCGTCTGAGGATGGAAGGTCATGCTAAACTTCAACTGCCCAAAGCATGTACACACTCCCAGAAGTGTGACGTGAACCTACTATCTCTGTCTGAAATAATGGTTCGTGGGACTCCATGTAATCTAATGATCTCCTTGAGATACAACTGTGCTAGCTGTTCCATAGAGTAGGATATCCTGATAGCTAAGAAGTGTGCTGATTTGGTCAATCTGTCGACTATCACCCAGATGGTATCAAAACCATTCGTGGTTCTAGGTAATCCCACTATGAAATCCATGGAAATATCCTCCCACTTCCATTCTGGTATCTGTATGGGCTGCAAAAGTCCCCCTGGTCTCTGATGTTCTACCTTAACCCTCTGACAGGTTAGGCAGGTGCTGACATATCGAGCGATGTCTCTCTTCATCCCAGGCCACCAAAAACATTTCTTCAAGTCCAGATACATTTTGGTGGAGCCAGGATGCATCGCATAGGGAGTCTTGTGAGCCTCATCAAAAATCTTTCTTCATAGTTCCTTCTGATCCGGAACACATAGCCTATCACCAAAATACAACACCCCGCTATCTGATATTCGGAATTCTCCACTTTCTGTTCCTGCTAATCCTTGCTTGTTTTCTGTATTTCAGGATCCTGCTCTTGAGCTGTCTGGATGTCACCAAGCAAGGTAGACTCTAATGTCATAGTAGAGAGCTGTCCGACTATGAGCTCAAGACTGAAATATGTGATCTCTTTCTGTAGGGGCGGTGCCATGGCTGCTAGAGATAATAGGGTAGCGCTGGACTTCCTGCTGAGGGCGTCTGCTACCCTATTCGCTTTTCCTGGGTGGTAGAGGATATCTATGTCATAGTCTTTGACCAGTTCTAGCCATCTACGCTGTCGCATATTCAGATCCTTCTGAGTGAAGAAGTACTTTAAACTCTGATGATCTGTATACACTCTGCACTGAGCTCTATACAAGTAATGTCTCCAAATCTTGAGAGCGAACACCACTGCTGCAAGCTCAAGGTTATGAGTGGGGTAATTCTTCTCATAATCCTTAAGTTGTCTGGAGGCATAGGCGATCACCTTGCCATCTTGCATCAGCACTGCTCCTAGTCCCAACTTCGAGGCATCACTATATATGTCAAAACTATCTGCGTTCTCAGGTAGAGACAGAATAGGTGCACTGGTCAATCTCCTTTTCGGCTTGCTGAAACTGTTCTCACAGTCCTTTGTCCACTGGAATTTTCTGTTCTTTCTGGTAAGAGCTGTCAGTGGGGAGGCTATCCTGGAGAAGTCCTCTACGAATTTTTTGTAGTAGCCTGCTAATCACAGAAAACTTCTGATCTCACTGGCGTTCTTGGGTCTTTTCCAGTTGCTCACAGCTTCTATCTTACTGGGGTCTACCATGATACCATCCTTTGAGATGATGTGACCCAGGAAGGACACCTGATCTAGCCAAAATTCACATTTGGTGAACTTGTGATCTCGCTAAAGGGTCAATGTGCTCGTGTGTTTTTCCCGAGTTCCCGAGTAGATAAGAATGTCATCGATGAATACAATAACAAATTTATCTAGGTAATCCCTGACTACTGCTCATGAGGTCCATGAAAGTAGCTGGAGCATTTGTCACGCTAAAGGGCATGACTACGAACTCATAATGTCCGTATCTAGTCCCGAATCTGTCTTGGGTATGTCCCCTTTAACCTTCACCGATGATAACTTGATCGAGATCTATTTTAGAGAACATTTCCCTTTAGCTGATCAAACAGGTCATCTATTCTGTTCTTGATTGTGACTTGGTTCAGTGCGGTAGTCTATACACAAGCGCATGCTTCCGTCTCTTCTTCACAACACAGGTGCTCCCAAGGTGAGTGACTAGGACGATGAAGCCCTTGTCAGCAGCTCCTGTAATTGCTCATGAAGTTCCTTCAGTTCGGCCGGTAAGGTGCTTTGGAGATAGGATTTGTACCGGAATGAGCTCTATCTCAAATTCGATCTCCCTGGTGCTAGGCCCGGTAACTCTTCAGAAAGATCACGGTAGTCACACACTCCCTCGCTAGTTGTTGGTCCTTGTCCCCACCGACTACGTGTGCTAAGAATCCTGTACATCCCTAATCCATCAACCTCGTGCCTTCATAGCTGAGAGAAACTTTTGGCCTTTCTCCTGGGTTCTCCGACGAACTCAAACTGCGCTGCCTCGGGTTGGAATATGACTTTCTGCTTACGACACTCGATGGAGGCACCGTATTTGATCAAGAAGTCCATCCCGAAGATGACATCGTAGTCGGTCATATTAATCACTATCGATCGCAAAAGAGCTCTCTACGCTATAGTGACCGACCCTACGAGCCCGTAGACGACATGATTTCTCCCGAGGGTAACATCGTGAGGAATCACACGAGTACCTCCGAGATATCGCTAACTTCTTAGCAAATGCCCTGGATATGTATGAATGGGTTGCTCCAGTATCAAATAGTTGTACTGATCTGACCTGTAACAACTGTTGAGGCATTTGTTGCGTCCTCTCCGTGAGTGAGTAGATCCTCGGTCGGTCGGAGGGGCTTCTAATGGCCGATATGTGGACCATCTAAAGGCGATCTGTGTCGATGTAATCGAGGGCTGGCCTCCATACCGAATCGTCGAGGAAGAGTCTTGTTTGGACACCTTTGCTGGCCATATGCCCTTCGTCGCATTCAAAGCATCCTCGTGTACCATTACGACAAACTCTAGGATGAAATTTCCCACAAGTAGCACTTGGCTGGACCTCCTTTTGGGTAACTCCCTGGTTTGCGCTTGTTGCTGGAGTTCCCTTTCCGTTAGAGCCATGAGAGTTGTGGCCCTGCTTTCTGAGTGCTTGAGCCTCCTTGGCCTTTAGCTGAGGACTTGCTTCACGCTTGATGCTATTCTCGTAATGCTCATGATTAGAGCATTGCTCACTAGCTATTCGTGGTTTGTGGCCTATGAACGCCACCACCACATTCATTGCTATTTTCGGCCTCAGCATCTTGAGCATCAACCGGATTCGTTCCTTCTCTGTGCCGACTAGTTCAGGGCATAGACGAGCCAATCTATTGAATTTCTTCACGGCTTCCTCAACTGATAGGTTGCCCTGACGAAACTCGAACTCGTCGTAGTGGCGATTGGTGACCCGCATGTGAAAGAACTCCTCAAAGAATTCCTTCTCAAGTCAGCCCATGTCACTGGGTGCTTCGCTCGATTCTCTCCCACCACATACGTGCATCTCCTGTCAGACACTTCACCTTCTCATGTTCCGGCTAGTCCGAGCTCCATCGTACTTTCCAATGTTTTGAACCATGCCCGAGCATCCCATGGTTCATTGCCCTGAGAAATTCTCGGCTTGACTCTCCGCCACTGGATCGATAGGCTTCTCTGCGCTCGCCTGGGCTACTGTGCCGAGGGTCGGTGGAACCTCTAAGACCACCGGTGTAGTTAAGTTCGGGTGACAGTGGGAGTGTTCTGCTGACTAGCCTTTAAGGTGGCTATTTCCGTTCGCGGTTCGAGCCACTAGTGTCAGAAGGTCCGGGAGGCAACGCCGAGGCTCGCTTCCCTTCTAGCTGGGTGTCCTCGTGCCATTTCTAAAGACATGAAGGACATACATGACTAACACAAGCATAATAGAGTAACTATTGTTATCATGTTAACTACTATCATAAACAAGCATGCTTCCGTTATATCTAAACATGAAAACAAGAAACATAAAGAAAGTGAGAGATGTTCTTACTTGGAAGCTGCAGGTACAATGCTGATGTGTGTGTAGGAAGTATGGAAACTGCTCTGATACCACTCTGTAACGACCCGCCTTCTACTGACTAGGCTGTAAGGCCGATCGTCACATTATGCTGTGCTAAATTACTATTGCAGAAATCTGGATTGGTTAAAGTTTTGCTAAACTGATTACTGTAAAATCTGAACTTAATATTCTAAGGGTACCTAGGAGTTGTACATGTCCTACTAGCTGTAACCAGACATTTCAATCGATCCATGAATCGATTGGGCTGTCGGATCGATCCAGTGATCGATCCATCTTGATACTGGCACGGAGAAAAACTCTGGATCGGTCGGCTGACCGATCCATAAACTATTTTGCTTCTGTATGCGGCTGGATCGGTCTACCGACCGATCCAGGAGTGCACTGATCGGTCGGCTGACCGATCAGTGAGCTTCTGTACCCTCTGCTAACTCTCTGTTCGCGACTGGATCGGTCAGCTGACCGATCCAGTGGCACAACCTAATTCTGATCGATCTGTAGATCGATCTGGGTTTCTGATTTCGAATCAGAACCCCTGATTTCAGCACTATTTCGTGCCCAACTCATACACAACAAGTCTATAACAGCTAGAAACATTTTTAACATGTATTAGCTAACACTTTAAACATGATATCACGCATGGTTCACTAATTTATGGCATGCAAATGTACTATGTGAATAATAATAAGGTTCTAACAGTTAACTAATTTTGCTGAAAGTTCTAATGCATAAATAAAGCTTGTTAGATCCCTAAGATCTTTTATTCCAAGTTCCTTCCACACACATCTTCATCGCATTGTCCTCCAGCCTCCGCTAGTCCATTTTCCCTTTACCTTTATCTGCAGTATAAGGAAAAAGTATCTGTAAGCTTAAAGCTTAGTAAGAAACCATCTACCTCACTAAAACATGCATTCGATGCAATATACTTTTAAAACATGCTATTTGATTAGACTGAAATATGGCATATTATCATACATAGAAATCAAAGCTGGTCATGGCATACTATCATCTAAACATGTGCAATAAAAGCTGAACATGAACACCAAAGCATGGCATACAAAGCTAACCATAACTATCATTTGTAACAACAAGGAAAACTGAGCTGAACATGAATTAAACTAGTCTGGAACTGAATTCAAACTCAACTAACATAACTGATCTTTGTGAGTCTTTGAAAAACTTTAATATAATTGATTAAAATACATAATCATACTGCTAATGGGCCCGACAACTGTACATGCTATGCGCGCATCCTTAACTAAACCCGGGGTTGTAAATCCCGAATTTAGTAAGGTTTACTAGGTTATCTAAACCTAGGGACCGACTATGGGAGCCCAGCCCAATGGATATCTAATCCTGTACAGTGCCACTACTGAAAATAAAATACTGAATCATAGCTAATTAATTTACCTCGCTTCTACTAGGTTATCTAAACCTAGAGGCGACTGTGGGTGCCCACCCATTGGACCGTAGTCCCATATATGTTGTGGCAAGGCTAACTAAACTATTTAAATGCTTCTATTGCATTTACTGAGCTATTAAAATGCCTAAGTTGCATTTTTCTGTGCTAAATAATTTAATCGAACACTTAGTATGCACTAATTCGCATCTTTGTGCCGAAAGTCTACATATTACTAAACTAAAACATGAAATTCACACGGAAGCTACTTATACTGCAGGTGAGGGGTTTCTTACCTCCTGTTCGTAATTTCTTACGATTCTAATCGCTAGGTTTCACGGAGGAGAGATCTCTTCGACGATCTCCTCACGTCTATGCGTTCCTCTCGCGGAGGGGAGTGTCCTCGTGCCCTTGGTGTTGCCGGGAGGTGTTCCTAGGGCTCTAGGCTTGGTGCGCCGAGAGAGAAAGAGGAGGAAGAAGGGGCGTCGGCGGTGAGGGTTGGAGTGGAGGAGAAGTTGCCGAACCAAACAAAATAAATAAACCAAACCCCACTTAAATTTTCTATTTATATTAAGTGGGTAATTTCTCCCAACTCTAATATAAATTTAATTGCCTCCTTTTTCTTTCAGCACGACCCTGCTGGGTTCACTTGGTTTACTAAAGCTATCTATAAGTTATAGGGTTCGCTAGGTCTCGGGTTCAATTCCCGCGTAGACTATTTTCGTTTTCTATTTATTTTTGCTACTTCCGCTATCCTAAAAATTCTGAAAAAATATCTAAAAATTCCAGAATAATTATAGAATATTTCTAATATAGTTTTGTGAATTTTCGGGCATTACACAGTCTCTGGACTGTCCGAATCTGACTTCGGGTTTCCAACCAGAAACCCTAGGTCGACCCGACGCCTACTGTTCCCTCTACTCCACTCAGGAGATTTACCTTATGCCAATCCGGTCCTCCAAACCGACTGGACTTTCCGCCTAGGGTTACCACCCCCAAGGACCTAGGGTTACCGCCCCCTAGGGTTTTTCTCCACCTAGGGTTACCACCCCCTAGGACCTAAGGTTGTCGCCCCTTAGGGTTTTCCTCCACCTAGGGTTACCGCCCCCTAGGACCTAAGGTTGCCGCCCCTTAGGGTTTTCCTCCACCTAGGGTTACCGCCCCCTAGGACCTAAGGTTGCCCCTCCTTAGGATTTTCCTTCACCTAGGGTTACCGCCCCCTAGGACCTAAGGTTACCCCCCCTTAGGATTTTCCTTCACCTAGGGTTACCACCCCCTAGGACCTAAGGTTATGTAACGACCCGCCTTCTACTACTAGGCTGTAAGGCGAATCGCCACAGTTTATGCTAAGCTATACTGTGCGGAAAGCTGGGCTAATTAAAAATTTTGCTAATTATCTGATTAATGTTAACTCTGACCCTAACATTTGCTAAGCTGTTACTTTTCTTGATTCTATACTTGCTAAAGGGTGTAACTCGGAGTCGTACACATGCTAGGGGAGGGATTTACAACTGGTAACACCCTCCGGACCGGTCCACAGACCGATCTGCTGATACTGGTACGGTCACAAGACCCTGGACCGGTCGGCTGTCCGATCCGCAGCTACATCGCTTCTGTCCCCAGCTGGATCGGTCCGCTGACCGATCCAGGAGGATACAGTAGCGTACTGTATTCGTCTGGATCGGTCGGCTGACCGATCCAGTGGCACTGCTCAGGCACTGATCGGTCTGGAGACCGATCAGTGTCTGATTTCGGCCGGGAACTCGGATTTCAGGACTCCGGTGTGCCAAAATACAATCCAACAACTACCTACTGCATAATAAACTGTTCTGATAACAGGTAGTGACAATTCTAAACTGGTTCATGGCATTTCACTCACTAAAACACATTTTAACAACTTAACGTGCATGAAAACGACAGTATCAAACTAATAAACTGAAAGTGCTGAAAGTAAATGCTAAAGAGTTCTAATGTATAAATAAAGCTCGTTAGATCCCTAAGATCTTTCATTCCAGTTCCACACACACACACCATCTCCGCATTGACCTCCAGCCTCCGCTACTGGTCCACTTTTCCTTTACCTTTATCTGCAGTATAAGAAAAGTAGTATCTGTAAGCTTTCGCTTAGTAAGAAACCATCTACCTCACAAAATCATGCATTCGATGCAATATGCTTTTAAATCATGCTATTTGAAAATATGCACTGAACTTGCTAAGACATGGAGTACTGAGGTCATAAAGCATAACATATAAGCATGGCATATGATCATACAAGCATAACGGTTAAGTCTAATCATGGCATACTAGTATCTAAGCATGATAACATGAACTAAACATAAGCTAAACTAACGGAAACTAAATCTGTAACTGGAAACAAACTCAACTAGCATAACTGATTTTGAGTTTTGAAATCTAATACATAATAAGTGAAAATAATAAACATACTGTAGGGCCCGGCAACCGTACTTTGCTGTGCGCGCATCCCTAACTAGACCCGGGTTTGCAAGTCCCGAATTTAGTAGGGTCTACTAGGTTATCTAAACCTAGCGACTAGGTTATCTGAACCTTACTAGGATATCTGATCCAGTACAGTGCCACTGAAAATAAAATACTGATATCTATAGCTAACTGATATAACATGCTGTTTCTAGGTTATCTGAACCTAGAGCTAGGTTATCTGAACCTAGAGGCGACTGTGGGAGCCCACCCATTGGATATCTGATCCATATAAGATATAATAAGCTGAACTAAACTAAGGTACTGTTTTAAGTGCTCCTAATGCACTTAACTGAGCTATTAAACATAACTGAAGTGGTATTTAGCTACACCAACAATTTACCGAACACTTGGCGTGCTTCAACTCTCTCCTCTAATCGGGAGATCACCTCTAGGCACCCGACAACGTCTAGAATCTCCAACTAAAGGAGAACAACGCGTCCGGCCCGTCTAGAGGTGTTCAACTAGATCCCTACATCCTCGAGGAGGGTTTAAACACACCCTACGTGCCGAAAAACCTGCATATAGCTAAAACCAATGCGTAGAAAACCAAACGGAGCTATTATACCGCAGGTGAGGGGTCTCTTACCTCTTGATCGTAATTTCTTACGATTCTAATCGCTAGGAATTCCGGTGGAGACGACTTCTCGACGTTTCGCTCGCGTCCACGTGCTCTACTCGCGGAGGGGAACGTCCTTGTGTTGAAATCGTCGCCGGAAAGTGATCTTGGGACCCTAGGAGAAGAACCCTAGGTTCTCCTTGGTGTGGCGCCGAAAGAAGGAGAGGAGGGAGAGGAGTCGGCGTTGAGGGTTTGGAGAGGGAGAAGGTTGCCGAACCAAGCAAAAAATAAACCAAACCCACTTAAACCTTCTATTTATATTAAGTGGTTAATTCGGCTAAACCCAACTTAAATATAATCGTTCCCCTCCTCTTTCAGCACAGCCCTGCTGGGTCAACTGGTTATGACATTGTCCCTCTAAATCATAGGTCTCGGGTTCAATCCCCGCCTAGGCCGTTTTACGCTTATATTTCTTTTTGCTACTTCCGCTACTCGGAAAATTCCGGGAAAAATATCTAAAAATTCCAGAAAAATCCTAGAATATTTCTAAAATAGTTTTGAGAATTTTCAGGCGTTACATGTTAATACTCTCACATGATATGATATGATTTTATGTTTATGCTCTCACATGATAGGCTCTGATTTCATGTTTATGTGCTCACATTATTTGGTATGATTTTATGGTTATGCTCTCCATGCTATGATAAGATTTTATGTTTACGCATGAGTTGAGATCATTGTGAGTAGCAAAGGGGCTCAATCACTTGGGTGGCGTTTGGAATATGCTTCTTCAGCATGGAGACATGAAATACGTTGTGGACAGCTGACATCTCCTGAGGTAGCTCTAGCTCATATGCTACCTTGCCCACTCTCTTCGTGATAAGGTATGGTCCCACATATCTGGGAGCTAGCTTGCCCTTTTTCCCAAAACGCATGACTCCCTTCATGGGAGCTACTCTGAGGAAAACTGTATCCCCAACTGAAAACTCTAGGGGTCTGCGTCATGTATCAGCATAGCTCTTCTGACGGCTCTGTGCTGTCTCTATCCTCTGGCGAATCTGCTGTATGGCTGCTGTGGTTCCTTCTGTTCACCACTCTCATACCAGCAGATTGGTGATCTGCACCTCCGCCCATAGAGTGCCTCATAAGGTGCCATGCCGATAGTGGCCTGATAACTGTTGTTGTATGCAAATTCTGCTAGACTCAGATATTTGCACCAACTTCCCTTGAAATCTAGGGCACAAGCCCGGAGCATATCTTCGAGTACCTGATTTACTCGCTCCGTCTGACCATCTGTCTGAGGATGGAAGGCTGTGCTGAATTTTATGCCCATGCTGACTGAACACACTTCGAAGTGTGATGTAACTCTGCTGTCTCTGTCCGAAATGATGGTTCGTGGGACTCCATGTAGTCGACAATCTCCGAGATACAACTGAGCTATCTTCTCCATAGAGTAGGATATCTTGATAGCTAAAAGTGGGCTGATTTAGTCAACCCGTCGACTATTACCATGGCGTCAAAACCATTCGTGGTTCCGGGTAGTCCCACTATGAAATCCATGGAGATATCCTCCCACTTCCATTCTGGAATCTGTATAGGCTGCAGAACGCCGATGTTCTCGCCTTGACCCTCGATAGGTGAGGCGGATGCTAACATATCGGCGATGTCTCGCTCATCCCGGCCATCAAAAGCGTTTCTTGGTCTTGATACATTTGGTGGAGCTGGATGCATCGCGTAAGGGAGTCCCTGTGAGCCTCATCTAAAATCTGCCTCCGTAGCTCCTCCCGATCCGGCACATAGTCTATCACCAAAATACAACACCCCGCCATCGGACACTCTGAATTCTCTACTTTCGATTACGCTAGCCCTTGCTTGATTTTCTGAATCGGGGTCCCGATCCTGAGCTGACTGAATATCACCAAGCAAGGTAGACTCTAAGGTCATAGTAGAGAGCTGTCCCACGATGAGCTCGAGACCGAAACCACGATCTCCTTCGCGACATGGTGATAATAAGGTAGCAACCGATTTCCGCAAGTGCATCCGCTACCTTATTGGCTTTCCTCGATGGTAGAGGATGTCTATATCGTAGTCCTTAACCACTCATCGCATATTCAGATCCTTCGAGTGAAGAAGTACTTGACTCGATGATCAGATACACTGCACCGAGCTCCATATAAGTAATGTCTCCAAATTTTGAGAGCGAACACTACTGCTGCAAGCTCAAGGTCATGAGTAGGGTAATTCTTCTCATAATCCTTGAGTTGTCTGGAGGCATAGGCAATCACCTTGCCGTTTTGCATCAGTACTGCTCCTAGTCCCAACTTAGAGGCATCACTATAGATGTCAAAGCTGCTGGTGTTGTCTGGTAGAGCCAAAATGGGAGCACTGGTCAATCTCCTTTTTAGCTCGCTGAAGCCGTTCTCACAGTCCTCTGTCCACTGAAATTTCCTGTTCTTTCTGGTAAGAGCTGTCAGTGGTCACTGGCGTTCTTGGTCTCTTCCATTACTTACGCTTCTATCTTGCTGGGATCCACCATAATACCATCCTTTGAGATGATGTGACCCGGAAAGGACACTGATCTAGCCAAAATTCACATTTCGTGAATTTGGCGTATGTCTCCTCAAGGGTCGTAATACTAGTTTCGTGTGCCCGTGTGTTCTTCCCGAGATCCCGAGTAGATAAGAACGTCATCGATAAACACAATAACAAACTTATCTAAATACTCCTGAATACTGCTCATGAGATCCATGAATGTAGTTGGAGCATTGGTCACGCCAAAGGGCATGACCACGAACTCGTAGTGTCCGTATCTCTTCAGTATATCACCCTCCTTGACTCGACTTGGTGATATCCTGATCTGAGGTCAATCTTAGAGAACACATTGCTCCCTTTAACTGGTCGAACCTGTTCTTGATCGTGACTTGATTCAGTGCTCTGTAGTCTATGCACAGTAGCATGCTTCCATCCTTCTTCTTCACGAACAAGACAAGCGCTCCCCGGTGAGTGACTCGGGCGTATGAAACCCTTGTCAAGAAGCTCCTGTAATTGCTCCTGAAGTTCCTTCTGCTGGAGCCATGCGGTATGGTGCCTTGGAAATTGGATTTGTGCCGAATAAGCTCTATCTTAAATTCAATCTCCCTGTCTGGTGCCAAGCCTCTTCAGGGAAGACTGCTGGGTAGTCACAAACGACTCGGACCCTTCTAGCCGTTGGTCCCCGTCCCGATCGGTGCCGACTACGTGTGCTAGGAATCCTGCATCCCGAATCCAAGAACTTCCGTGCCTTCATAGCAGAGAAACCTCTTGGCCTTTCTCCTTGGTTCCCGACGATTCGAATTATTGTGCTTCGCTGGAACGTGACTTTTCTGACTCGATAGAGGCACCGTTGACCAAAAGTCCATTCCAAGATAATGTCATAGTCGGTCATTTCTAGCACTATCGGATCGCAAAAGAGCTCTCGCTATAATGAAAGCCTCGAGCCGCGTGGACGCCATGATCTCCTCAAGGTAGCGTCACAAAACCGCGAGTATCTCTCGAGGTACCTCTAATTTTTCGGAGAACATCCCGGCTACATATGAATGGGTTGCCCAAGATCAACAGAACAAGAGCACTATACCGAAAATGCTAATCGACCTGTGACAACCGCCGAGGCATTGGCTACGCCCTCTCGGTGAGTGCGTAGATCCTCGCATTCGCAAAAGCTTCTACCCTGGCCGATAAGTGGACCTTCTAGAGCGGCCTGCATCTGATGTACATACTGAATCTGCTGTGGCTGAGGAAGACCGGTCTTGTTCGGGCACTGCTTGGCCATGTGCCCTTCTTGTCCACATTCAAAGCATCCTCGTGTGCCCTTACGACAAACTCCAAGATGGAATTTCCCACAAGTAGCACACTTTGGATATCTGGGCTGCTTGCTGGCTGGTCCTCCTTTTGGGTAACCTCCTGATTTGCGCTTGTTGCTGGAGTTCCCTTTCCGGTTAGAGCCGTGAGAGCTATGGCCCTGCTGTTTCCGAGTGCATGAGCCTCCTTGACCTTTAGCTTCTGTGAGGACTTGCTCCTGCTGCTGATTAGCCCTGAGGGTGGCTATCTCCTGCTGCTGTTCAGCTAGCTGCTGCTGTAACTGAGCCACTAACGCTCTGGGGCTCACTGGCTAGTGCCCTTCTAGATGGGCGTCCTCGTGCCATTTCTAATGACATAGAGAACATATGTATAACTAATACTATCACAGTTATAAAATTTCTGATATCATGATTAAACTACCATGTACTAACAAGCACAAGCATATAACATGAACTGTAATTATAAGCAAGAAACATATAACATGAACTGTAGCTATAAACAAGAACATTAAGGAGAGTAGAGGTATCCTTACTTGGAAGCTGCAGGTGCAATGCTGATGTGTGTGTAGGAAGTATGGAACACTGCTCTGATACCACTCTGTAACGACCCGCCTTCTACTACTAGGCTGTAAGGCGAATCGCCACAGTTTATGCTAAGCTATACTGTGCGGAAAGCTGGGCTAATTAAAAATTTTGCTAATTATCTGATTAATGTTAACTCTGACCCTAACATTTGCTAAGCTGTTACTTTTCTTGATTCTATACTTGCTAAAGGGTGTAACTCGGAGTCGTACACATGCTAGGGGAGGGATTTACAACTGGTAACACCCTCCGGACCGGTCCACAGACCGATCTGCTGATACTGGTACGGTCACAAGACCCTGGACCGGTCGGCTGTCCGATCCGCAGCTACATCGCTTCTGTCCCCAGCTGGATCGGTCGGCAGACCGATCCAGGTGTGGCTGGATCGGTCGACAGACCGACTGACCGATCCAGTGGCACTGCTCAGGCACCGATCGGTCTGGAGACCGATCAGTGTCTGATTTCGGCCGGAACTCGGATTTCAGGACTCCGGTGTGCCAAAATACAATCCAACAACTACCTACTGCATAATAAACTGTTCTGATAACAGGTAGTGACAATTCTAAACTGGTTCATGGCATTTCACTCACTAAAACACATTTTAACAACTTAACGTGCATGAAAACGACAGTATCAAACTAATAAACTGAAAGTGCTGAAAGTAAATGCTAAAGAGTTCTAATGTATAAATAAAGCTCGTTAGATCCCTAAGATCTTTCATTCCAGTTCCACACACACACACCATCTCCGCATTGACCTCCAGCCTCCGCTACTGGTCCACTTTTCCTTTACCTTTATCTGCAGTATAAGAAAAGTAGTATCTGTAAGCTTTCGCTTAGTAAGAAACCATCTACCTCACAAAATCATGCATTCGATGCAATATGCTTTTAAATCATGCTATTTGAAAATATGCACTGAACTTGCTAAGACATGGAGTACTGAGGTCATAAAGCATAACATATAAGCATGGCATATGATCATACAAGCATAACGGTTAAGTCTAATCATGGCATACTAGTATCTAAGCATGATAACATGAACTAAACATAAGCTAAACTAACGGAAACTAAATCTGTAACTGGAAACAAACTCAACTAGCATAACTGATTTTGAGTTTTGAAATCTAATACATAATAAGTGAAAATAATAAACATGCTGTTTGCTGTGCGCGCATCCCTAACTAGACCCGGGTTTGCAAGTCCCGAATTTAGTAGGGTCTACTAGGTTATCTAAACCTAGCGACTAGGTTATCTGAACCTTACTAGGATATCTGATCCAGTACAGTGCCACTGAAAATAAAATACTGATATCTATAGCTAATCGATATAACATGCTGTTTCTAGGTTATCTGAACCTAGAGCTAGAGGCGACTGTGGGAGCCCACCCATTGGATATCTGATCCATATAAGATATAATAAGCTGAACTAAACTAAGGTACTGTTTTAAGTGCTCCTAATGCACTTAACTGAGCTATTAAACATAACTGAAGTGGTATTTAGCTACACCAACAATTTACCGAACACTTGGCGTGCTTCAACTCTCTCCTCTAATCGGGAGATCACCTCTAGGCACCCGACAACGTCTAGAATCTCCAACTAAAGGAGAACAACGCGTCCGGCCCGTCTAGAGGTGTTCAACTAGATCCCTACATCCTCGAGGAGGGTTTAAACACACCCTACGTGCCGAAAAACCTGCATATAGCTAAAACCAATGCGTAGAAAACCAAACGGAGCTATTATACCGCAGGTGAGGGGTCTCTTACCTCTTGATCGTAATTTCTTACGATTCTAATCGCTAGGAATTCCGGTGGAGACGACTTCTCGACGTTTCGCTCGCGTCCACGTGCTCTACTCGCGGAGGGGAACGTCCTTGTGTTGAAATCGTCGCCGGAAAGTGATCTTGGGACCCTAGGAGAAGAACCCTAGGTTCTCCTTGGTGTGGCGCCGAAAGAAGGAGAGGAGGGAGAGGAGTCGGCGTTGAGGGTTTGGAGAGGGAGAAGGTTGCCGAACCAAGCAAAAATAAACCAAACCCACTTAAACCTTCTATTTATATTAAGTGGTTAATTCGGCTAAACCCAACTTAAATATAATCGTTCCCCTCCTCTTTCAGCACAGCCCTGCTGGGTCAACTGGTTATGACATTGTCCCTCTAAATCATAGGTCTCGGGTTCAATCCCCGCCTAGGCCGTTTTACGATTATATTTCTTTTTGCTACTTCCGCTACTCGGAAAATTCCGGGAAAAATATCTAAAAATTCCAGAAAAATCCTAGAATATTTCTAAAATAGTTTTGAGAATTTTCGGGCGTTACAGGTTACCCCCCCCCCCCCCCCCCTTAGGATTTTCCCCTGCCTAACTGCAGTTAGGACTTTCCTGAAACCTTATTTAACCATGTTAGATAACAAGGAATCTTAACTTTGAATCCTTTTGCCATTATCAAAACTGTTGTTCGATCGTCGGATGCTTACTGCACCAACAGATCCTTGGCTCGCAGAATTTTATTAGCAGGATATTTCTGGCCTACTTTACATGAAGATGCTACCAAATTCGTAAGAACTTGCATTTCTTGTCAAAAACATTAGAATATTTCACATCATCCCACACAATTATTAAGAACCTCTATAGTTTCCTGCCCCTTTGATCAATGGGGCATGGATATAGTTGGCTCATTTCCTATGGCAACTGCATAGAGAAGAATTTTATTAGTAGTAGTAGACTATTTCTCTAAATGGGTAGAAGCAGAATCACTTGCTCGGATTACTGAAGATGCGGTTATTAAATTTTTATGGAAAAATATTGTTTGCAGATTCGGTATTCCTCACAAGTTAGTCTCTGATAATGGAGGCAATTTCAAGAAGACAGAATCTTAGATTGGTGTAAAAGCTAAGGTATTACTCAAGCATTCACCTCTGTGGCGTATCCACAGAGTAACAGTCAAGCAGAAGTAACCAACAGAGAGATTATAAGAGGTCTAAAAACCAAACTGGATCATGTCGGAGGCAGCTGGGTAGATGAATTGTCCAGTGTTCTTTGGGCATATCGCACTACACCCTGAGAAGCTACAGGGATTACACCTTTCCAACTAGTTTATGGAGGAGAGGTTGTAATTCCTATAGAGGTAGGAGTAGAATCCGATAGAAGATAACTATATGAAGATGACAATGCAGGTAGACGACTTATGGAGCTAGATCTGATAGAAGAAATTCGAGACAAAGCTACAACTCATCTTATATCACACCAATAACAAATGAGACAAAATTATAACAAAAGAGTCATCCCTAGATTCTTCCAAGTGGGAGATCTAGTATGGAAGCATGTCAAGTCCGCTGGGGATGTTAACAAATTAGCACCACAATGGGAAGGACCCTACAAGATGGTAGAAAAATTGGCATCAGGCTCATATTATTTCCAAGACACAGAAGGAAGAATTCTCGGACGTCCGTGGAGTGCAAATCATTTACAACCCTATTGAACTTAATAAGCTTATATCGCTCAAGAAATATAGATATCCCTGAACGAGCGGACTGATGCCTCTTCAGTGTATTCCAATCATCCAGTCATGTGAAACTTAGCACGTCCAAAAGAACAAATCAAGTTTACTTTAAGAAATTTTCCTTCGTTCAACCTTGCGAATAGATAACAAGTATGCTCATAATTTATGCATTTCATTTAATTTGGTAAATACAATGTAGGCCAAGTATCTCTCGAAAAATAGACACGGTTTAAACAACGTGGTGATTATCGGGCAAACATTTTTATTCTGCTCAAGTGGCCGTCAATTGGGAGCTTTAAGGAATGACCAATCAGGTTTCCTTAAGGAATCTCGAAGACGTTAAACCATCATAAGGTTAGTGAAAGCATTTTTAGTTTCACACATAAACATAATCGATCGAGAAATCTCTTGAAGAAACCCGGACGGGCATTCTTGAGAGGAACTGAAGACTTTAAACTAGCATAAATATAGTCGATCAGGAAATCTCTTGAAGAAACCCGGACGGGCCTTCTTGAGAGGAACCAGAGACTTTAAACTAACAAAAACATAGTCGATCGGGAAATCTCTTGAAGAAACCCAGAGGGGCCTTCTTGAGAGGAACTGGAGACTTTAAACTAGCTAAAACATGGTCGATCGGGAAATCTCTTGAAGAAACCCGGACGGTCCTTCTTGAGAGGAATCGGAGACTTTCAACTATCATAAACATAGTCGATCGGGAAATCTCTTGAAGAAACCCGGGCGGGCTTTCTTGAGAGGAACCAGAGACTTTAAACTATCATAAACATTGTCGAATGGGAAATCTCTTGAAGAAACCCGGGCGGGCCTTCTAGAGTGGAATTGGAGACTTTAAACTATCATAAGCATACTCGATCGGGAAATCTCTTGAAGAAACCCGGACGGGCCTTCTTGAGAGGAACCGGAGACTTTAAACTATCATAAACATGTCGATCGGGAAATCTCTTGAAGAAACCCGGGTGGACCTTCTTGAGAGGAACCGGAGACTTTAAACTATCATAAACATAGTCGATCGGGAAATCTCTTGAAGAAACCCGGGCGGGCCTTCTTGAGAGGAACCAGAGACTTTAAACTATCACAAGCATAGTCGATCAGGAAATCTGTTGAAGAAACCTGGACGTGCCTTCTTGAGAGGAACCGGAGACTTTAAACTATCATAAACATAGTCGATCGGGAAATCTTTTGAAGAAACCCGGGCAGGCCTTATTGAGAGGAACCGGAGACTTTAAACTATCACAAGCATAGTCGATCAGGAAACCTCTTGAAGAAAGCCGGGCGTGCCTTCTTGAGAGGAACCAGAGACTATAAACTATCATAAACATAGTCGATCGGGAATCTCTTGAAGAAACCCGGGCGGACCTTCTTGAGAGGAACCAGAGACTTTAAACTATCACAAGCATAGTTGATCGAGAAATCTCTTGAAGTAACCCGGACGGGTCTTCTTGGGAGGAACCGGAGACTTTAAACTATCATGAGCAAAGTCATGCAGGATTAAGTACCTGATCAAAATATGATAGAGCACAGGACTCTATTGACTCAAATTAATCGGGATTACACGCTCGACCAAAAACTCAAAGGTTGATGAAATTCTTCATATTAAATCGTTCGGGATTATACGCCTGGCCTAGACTCAAAGTCATCTAGATTTTCATTATAAAGATCATTCGGTGTTACACTCCCTACTAGGGTTCAAAGTTCAGAGGGAATTCTTTATATATATAATCCTTCAAAAATATATTCCCCATCAGAACTCACAATCATATGAAGTTCTTTATTTAAAATCGCTTGAGCATGTATGCCCGACCCAGAGCATATAAATCCTATGGAGTTTTTCATATAAAGTTGCTCGGGATTACACATCCCTCGGAAGCATGGAGGTCTTTGGAATTATTTATATACAATCATGCCCGAATAAAAATCAAGGGGTTTATGGAAAGCCTTATTGTTCAGAGCCATATGATCAATTTGTTGGACCCCGTGGTGGTTTTGATGTGGTTAACCAATTTTAGGCTAGGTCTTGTTTGTCTGATCCCTGTGTCTAAGTGTGCAGGAGCTTAGGAGCACAGGAAGTCGAGCGGAATACACAGCTAGAGAGAAGGACGACACAGGATGGGAGTCGAAGGGCTGGGTGCGTCCGAAGGACGAGAAAGCTGCGGAAGAGTACACCGGAGGGCGTGAAGAACGTGTGCAGCGTTCGAGGGATGTAAAGCCGGGACGAAAGATTGCTCGAGGAGATGGCCGGAAATTGGGTTCGGGTGAGCCCTACTCCGGTTGGCCGAAATCACCCAAGAAAACCGAACCAGAGCAAGTCAACCGGGAGTTGACTTGACAAGTGGTCGGTCGATTGAACGCCATGATCGGTCGACCGAATCCCTATCTTCAGAAGACAGTCGTTGCAGCGACGTCAGCATCCAGCCGTTGGTTGATCGATCAACCAAACCTTCTGCTCAGTCGACCGAACCGAAGATAATCAGAGACTTGGTCGAATGGTTTGATCGGGTCAGATCGAGTGGAGACCGTTGGCTGATCGGTCGACCGAACACAAGGATCGGTCGACCGAACCTATGCTCTATCTAGAGAGACTGTACCTGGATGAAAGACTGGGCAGGTACAACAGCTTCGGTTGACCGAATCTGGGGATCGGTCGACCGATCCCTCTCGGGTCAAAACCTAATCCCGAAGATCAGGTGATGTGATAAGTCTTGGAACCCCTATATAAAGGGGTCTCGAACAGCTATTCTAAATCAACGATACAACTCTGTACTTTCATTTCTTTGTAACTTATGTGCTTTCCAATTGTGTAAAAGGCTTCTCCGCCTTCAGAGAAGGAGACTCTACTAGTGCGCCTATTCAACCACCTTGGATTAACAACCTTCTTAGTTGTAACCAAGTCAAACCGCTGAGTCGTCTCTTTTCTTTTCTGTTGATCATTTTATTATTCCTGTTGCTTTATCTTTGAGTTGAAAGTTTGAGGAGAGTATACTTTTTGTTTGTAGGCAATTCGCCCCCTCTTGCCGGTTCCACTGCACCAACAATTGGTATTAGAGCCCAACAGTCTCAGAAGGACTAACCGTCATCTGAAGCACAAATATCAGGACAAGGGCCAACGCGAACATTCATCCTCCAAAGTTCGACGGAGATTTCGCTACATGGAAGCGAAAAATTGAAGTAATGTGTAAAACCGAATTAGATATAGTTTTAATAATGAAGTATGGATATGCAGCACCAAAAGATAAAGAAAAGTGCAACTGGACGAAGAAGGAGCAGGCTGATTGCGTGGCCAATGGAAAGGCCGAATTTCACATGCTCAGTGTTTTACCGCCCCAGGAGGTAAGTCGGATCGAAAGCTACGACTCCACCAAAGACCTCTGGGATAAATTCTTGGAGCTCCACGAGGGCATCTCAAAAGTGAAGCTAGCAAGGCGCAACGTCCTCCGAACACAACTAACAAATCTTCGGATAAACAACGACGAGAAGGTTGCGCAACTCCAAGCGAGGATCAAAGAGCTGATAACGCAACTAACAAATCTCGGTGAAACGGTAACAAACCGAGATTCCATCTGGTATGCGCTCAACGCCTTCCCAAGAACTCCAAAGTGGGCGTCCTTAGTAGATGCATACTACATCTCTAAGGACCTTGAGGTAAGTAGTTTAGAAAACTTATTGTCTACCTTCGAACTTCACGAGTCTCGACTTGTAGAGAAACCAGTAGATAAGTCGAACCTCAACATTCCCCTACAAGCCGAAAAGAACGATCTCAACTCCGAAGCATCGATCAATGAAAACGAAGCAGCATTATTGGTAAGAAAGCTAAATAAATTTGTTAAAACTAATAAATTTAAATTGCAGTCGAGAAAGCATCAACACAACAGAAGGACGGTCCGATGCTACAACTGCAACGACGAAGGGCACATCAAGGATGACTGCCCCAAACTGAAGAAAAAGACCAATGAGAAGCCTCAGAAATCGATGTCCTCTACACTCAAGAGCTTGAAGGCTACATGGGATGATTCTTCATCCTTCTAGTCAGAAGCCAAAGCTTTCTCGGGACTAGCACTGGTGGCCAACCACCTCTTCAAAGATGACTCGGACTCAGAGATGTGCATTTATCAAGGGGGAAAATCAAAAGAAGAAAGCTACGAAGAAGGGGGAGCATCACCAGTTGAGGTAAGTAAGGTACGTGATCTCACTCCTTCTCAATAAATCACCAGTTGAGGTAAGTAAGGTACGTGATCTCACTCCTTCTCAATATTTTAAGTTTATCAAAGTACTTACTAAAGACTTAGTCAAATCAAAAAAAGAAGTTTCCAATTTAAAAACAATGTTAGAAAATGAGAAATTTGTTGGTGCGGTTAGCACTAACGGTCTAACTCAGGTTTTGATGAATGACAAATCAGGTTAAGTTAGGTTTGTTGTTGTCTGAGACTTTTATCAAGTGTGCAGGAAAAGTCCAGCTAGGTCGACGGGCTGACCGGATAGCTGGCGAGAAGTCCAAGCGGGTCGACGGGCTGACCGGACGCTTGGCGAGAAGTCCAGCTAGGTCGACGGGCTGACCGGATAGCTAGCGGGAAGTCCAGCTAGGTCGACGGGCCGACCGGATAGCTGGCGAGAAGTCCAAGCGGGTCGACGGGCTGACCGGACGCTTGGCGAGAAGTCCAGACGGGTCGACGGGCTGACCGGACGTCTGGCAGGTAAGTGAGGTAAGTCACTGGAGGGGAGTGACTGTGAGGACGCGTTCCCGGGAAGGGGCGTCGATCCGCTTAGATCCATTTCGGATATCTAAGTCGAGATCGTGACTAGATTCCGGTCTCGGAAAGACGGAATCTAAGTCATACTTTTCTCATCTATAAACTGTGCTAACATTCTTTGTTGCAGGACTAACCTTTTCTTGCAGGAGAAGGACTTTCCGGAGAAGAGGGTCCGGCGCGGGAGGATCCGGCGCTGAGGTCCCGCCGGAAGGGATCCGCGCCGAAGGCAAATTTCATCCACCGAGTCGTCGCCACGTGGAGCATCATGGTTTGTGCAACACATTCCAGCGCCCGAAGGGATCCAGCGCCCGACAGATATAAAAGAAGCCTCGTGCGAAGCTTCGGATCAATCATCGATCGAGAACTTTCGACCGGCTTCACGTTCTGCGACGCTAACAAAGCTCCGACAAAGTGCTTCTTCGTTTTGGTTAATTTTCTTGTCGGTATTACTTTGTTTCATTAAGCAGTGCCTGTATTCATTTTGTAATGATTATCGAATTGCTAGGGATTGCCCAACGAAAGTGGTCAAGGACTACGGGCCTTCGAGTAGGAGTCGTCACAGGCTCCGAACGAAGTAAAAACAACTGTGTTCATTTACTTTTCCGCTGCGCTAATACTCTATATTTTCGAATCGATATTCATCCCCTCTATCGAACCTATCGGTCTTACAAGTGGTATCAGAGCAGGTACCGCTCTGATTTGGTGCAACCACCAATCAGACAGGGGGTGAAATATTTTCTAACTCCAAACTGATATTATTATCGTTTTGGAAGATTTTTTTCGTTACACTTAGAGTTTCTATTTTTTCCCGCACTACTAATCCAAGACGAAGTCTTGGAATTTTTTCTAGTTAATTTAGTGTGTGCAGGATAAGATGTCTCAACAAGAAGGCTTCAGCACAGTTCGTCCTCCCCTATTCAACGGGGATGATTTTTCGTACTGGAAGAGAAGAATGGAGGTCTACATGAAGACAGACTACGACCAATGGATGAGCGTCACAAAGGCTTATAAAATTCCAGTAGACAACTCCGGGAAAATAATAGACCCTGAAGAATGGACAAATGATTTAAAGAAAAAGACATCAATTGAAAACAAAGCCATCAACACTCTACACTGCGGACTAACACGAGAAGAACTGAACCGGGTCGGACCGCATGAAAACGCTAAGGAGCTCTGGGATAAACTGATCGAGCTGCACGAAGGAACAAGCGACGCGAAGGTAACAAAAAGAGATTTGCTGTTAAATAAAATTTTTAATATAAAAATGCAGGAAGGAGAAACGGCAAGTCAGCTCCACGCGAGGATCAAAGATATCCTCAACGGTCTCCACGCGATAGGACACCAAATGGAGAACCGAGACTTAATAAGGTACGCGTTAAATGCTTTTCCACGAAATAATTTGTGGGCATCAATTGTAGATGCCTACAAAATTTCAAAAAATTTATCTAAATTAAAATTGGATGAACTCTTTTGTGAATTAGAACTTCATGAGCAAACTAACGCCGGGGTCGAGAAAGGTGTAGCTTTAATTGCAGGTTCCTCTAAAGAAAAGAAAAACAAACCCGAATCTGAAGAAGATTCCGATCAAGACTCTGAAGACGAAGAACACCTGGTGAACCTGGTAAGGAAAATGTTCACCAGGAAAAAGAGAAACTTCAGCAAACAGGATCTTCAGAAGATCAGTTCGCCAGCCGACTCAAGAAATGTCACATGTTTCGGATGTAACAAAAAGGGGCACTACAAGAACGAATGCCCAAGATTGAAACTTGACAAAACAAAGTCAACAAAGAAGAAAGCCCTCAAAGCAACATGGGACGATTCCTCCTCAGACGAATCGGAGGGAGAAAGGCAAAAGCACCAAAGTCACCTCGCGCTGATGGCTCGCGAAGTTGAAACGGAAGACGAATCGGAAGACGGGTCCGAACCCGAATCGAGCCACGAGTCCGCACTCGTTTCCGAAGGTTCCGAAGAGGTATACCTAAACTTAAATCATAAATTCTTTAGAATTATCTCGTGTTTAAATAAAAAATTAGTTAAATTGGAAAATGAAAATAAATCGCTTCTTGAGGAAAATCAAAACCTCGAGGAACAATTAAAAAATTCGAATTCAACTCAAGACCGAACACTTGAGGAGGAGAATTTATCATTAAAAAGTGAAATTAATAAGTTAAAAGAATTGTTGGAAAAATTCACAACAAGATCTAAAAATTTAGATTTAATTCTAAATAACCAAAAGGCATGCTATAATAAAACCGGGCTTGGATATAAGTCAAAATCAAACAAAACCTTTAAATCATTATTAACCCAACACAAAGCAACTAAACAAGCTTGGGTCCCGAAAGCGTGCTTAACCACGCAAGTAGGACTTAATCAATTCTATATACCTAAAGATAAAATACATTATATAAACTTGAATAAATCAGATCAAAAACTAAAAAATAAATTTAACTTAAAATCAAAATTCAAAACTCAACAAAATTTAGACTATCACCAAGTTGATTATAACTATAAAAAGAATCGACACAAACCCAAAATCTAAATTAATGGCCAATAATTCAGGGGGAGGCTCCAGAATAGCTGGCACCTCCAAAACTAACATACCCGACAGGGTAACCCAAAACAAACTAACCCGACAGGGTAATCAGGATTAGTTAAAAAGAGACCGAGGTTAACTTGACTCATGGTACTGGTGAAGTTTTTGGATGATAGTACGTTAGGGAAGCTTGGGCATCGCATGTCTAGAAAGATATGGCTTCGATCTGGTGCATTTGGCCAAGTGGAACTGACCGAAGCTACCCTTAAACGAATCCTAACCAGTTAGACCAAGATTTAGTACTAAGTTCCGTGGATAGGACTATTCGGAAAACTTCGAAAGGTTGGTTACTTCTAATGATGTCCCTGTGACTCACCAAGCTTAGAAGTTTATCCAAAGAATGCCTATTTGTGGAAACCAAAACTAAATCTGAATCTAACACAAGTTAAACCAAAAGTCTGTAATCAAACCAATTTCATCTCACAAAATCATAAGATTCCCTGATTGATAATATAGATCGGGTGAGATGAATTAGGCTTATTTTAATTTTAAACTTAAAAATTAATTTCAAAAATTTTAATTTTAAAACTTAAAAATTATTTTCAAAATTTTAAACTTAAAAATTAATTTCAAAAATTTTAATTTTAAAACTTAAAAATTATTTTCAAAATTCTTAAACTTAAAAATTAATTTCAAAATTTTAATTTTAAAACTTAAAATTATTTTCAAAATTCTTAAACTTAAAAATTAATTTCAAAATTTTAATTTTAAAACTTAAAAATTTTAAACTTAAAAATTAATTTCAAAATTTTAATTTTAAAACTTAAAAATTATTTTCAAAATTTTAAACTTAAAAATTAATTTCAAAAATTTTAATTTTAAAACTTAAAAATTATTTTCAAAATTCTTAAACTTAAAAATTTTAATTTTAAAACTTAAAAATTATTTTCAAAATTCTTAAACTTAAAAATTATTTTCAAAATTTTAAACTTAAAATTATTTTCAAAATTTTAAACTTAAAATTATTTTCAAAATTTTAAACTTAAAATTAATTTCAAAATTTTAAACTTTAAAATTATTTTCAAAATTTTAATTTTAAAACTTAAAATTATTTTCAAAATTTCTTAAACTTAAAATTATTTTCAAAATTTTAAACTTAAAAATTATTTTCAAATTTTAAACTTAAAAATTATTTTCAAAATTCTTAAACTTAAAAATTATTTTCAAAATTCTTAAACTTAAAAATTATTTTCAAAATTCTTAAACTTAAAAATTATTTTCAAAATTTTAAACTTAAAAATTATTTTCAAAATTCTTAAACTTAAAAATTAATTTCAAAAATTTTAATTTTAAAACTTAAAAATTATTTTCAAAATTCTTAAACTTAAAAATTAATTTCAAAAATTTTAATTTTAAAACTTAAAAATTATTTTCAAAATTCTTAAACTTAAAAATTTTAATTTTAAAACTTAAAAATTATTTTCAAAATTCTTAAACTTAAAAATTATTTTCAAAATTCTTAAACTTAAAAATTATTTTCAAAATTTTAAACTTAAAAATTATTTTCAAATTTCTTAAACTTAAAAATTAATTTCAAAATTTTAATTTTAAACTTAATTTCAAAAATTTTAATTTTAAACTTAAAAATTAATTTCAAAATTTTTAATTTTAAACTTAATTTCAAAAATTTTAATTTTAAACTTAATTTCAAAAATCTCAATTTTAATTTCAAAAATTAATTTTAATTTTAAACTTAAAAAATCATTTTCAAAAATTTTAACTTAACTTAAGTAATGATTGATTAAAAATTGATAAACTAACATAAATCCTACTTGTTGTAGGAAACCAAGTGGATTTTGGACAGTGGTTGCTCCAAACATATGACTGGAGATCACACCAAGTTCACTCAATTAACCTACAAAAGCCTAGGAACAGTTGCCTTTGGAAACAACGGTAAACTCAAGGTAATTGGTATAGGTAATATTGAATTAAACATAGATTTCATAATTTCAAATGTTCTACTTGTTGAAAATTTTAAATACAATCTTCTGAGTATAAGTCAATTGTGTGACACTAGGTATAAGGTAAAATTTCTATCCACAGAATGTTTAATCAAACATCTAGATAATCCAACTATAAGCCTAAAAGGCTTTAGGAAAGACAATATCTATGCCATCAACTTAACCACTTCTTCAGTCAAGTGTTATTTAACACAAAAAGAAGAAACCTGGTTATGGCACAGAAGAATGTCACACACCCATTTCAGAAACATAAGTAAATTAAACGGTCTAGTTAGAGGCTTACCGAAATTACCTAACTTAGATTCAACAATATGTAATGCTTGTCAACAAGGCAAACAAACAAAATCTACCCACAAACCAATTAATGAATCCCAAACCAACTCAGTCCTAGAGCTTTTACACTTAGATTTATTTGACTCCCACGGGGTCAAATCAATAAATGGAAGTCTGTACTGTTTAGTTATAATAGACGACTATTCTAGGTTCACTTGGGTCAAATTCTTAAAACATAAAGATGAAACCTTTGAAATTTTTACGAATTTCTGCAAACAAATTGAAAATGAAAAAGGCATAAAAATTAAAAGAATCAGAAGTGATAATGGAGGAGAATTCAAAAATCATAATTTTGATAAATTTTGCCTTGAAAATGGCTACCATCATGAATTTTCTTGCCCTAAAACTCCTCAACAAAATGGAATTGTAGAAAGAAAAAATAGAACCTTACTTGAAGCATCTAGAACTATGCTAAATGAATACAACTTACCTAAATATTTTTGGGCAGAAGCTGTGAGCACAGCATGCTATGTACAAAACCGAATAACACTAAACAAAAACCACAATAAAACATTTTTTGAAATATTTTACAACAAGCGACCTAATATAAAATACTTTAGGGTATTTGGTTGCCCAGCCTTCATCCTAAATACTAGAGAACACTTAGGCAAATTCACTTCCAAAATAGAAAATGGAATTTTTCTAGGTTACTCTCTAAATAGCAGGGGCTACAGAATTTATAATAAAGTCACTTTAAGAATTGAAGAAACCACCAATGTAAAATTCAAAGAATCCAATCAAAACCTAGAACAAGCCCAACTACAACCAGTTGACTCTGTTCACGAACATATCAATTCCGAGGGAACAAACCAAACCCAAATTCATGAAGAAGAAGAACAACTACAAGAAAGTCAACCGCCTAGAACCATAAGAGTCAACCCAAACCATCCTACCAATCAAATAATTGGTGACCCAGACCTGAGGGTTCAAACTAGGTCATCTTTCAGAAACCTAAGTCAAATCTCGTTAATCTCAAATATTGAACCCAAAACTGTAGCTGAATCTCTACTTGACCCAGACTGGATCATAGCTATGCAAGAAGAATTAGCTCAATTTGAGCGCAATGAAGTTTGGGACCTAGTACCTCCACCTACCGATAAGAAAATAATAGAAACCAAATGGGTATTTCGAAACAAATTAAGTGAAACTGGAGAAATTACTAGGAATAAGGCCAGGTTAGTTGCCAAAGGGTTCAGTCAAGTTGAAGGTCTTGACTACGATGAAACTTATGCCCCGGTAGCTAGACTAGAGTCCATTAGAATGTTACTAAGCTATGCAGCCCATAAAGGATTCAAACTATACCAAATGGATGTCAAGTCTGCCTTTCTTAATGGATTGATAAAAGAAGAAGTATATGTAGGTCAGCCGCCAGGTTATGAAAGCCTAGAACACCCTGATTATGTCTACAAATTAAAAAAGGCATTATACGGACTTAAACAGGCACCTAGGGCATGGTATGAAAGACTAACCTCTTACTTAACTTCTAAAGGGTTCAATCAAGGTCAAATTGACCCAACACTATTTGTGAAATCAATAAAAGAAGATATTTTTATAGCTCAAATTTATGTAGATGATATCATCTTTGGTTCAACCAATTCAGAATTTTTAGACGAATTTACAAACCTAATGGAACACGAATTCGAAATGAGTCTGGTAGGAAAATTAACTTATTTTCTAGGGTTACAAGTCAAACAAACAAATGAAGGAAATTATATTTATCAACAAAAATATACTAAGGACTTACTTAGAAAATTTGGAATGGAAAATACTAAAGAAATAAAAACACCTATGGCCGTAAACACAATCCTAGATGAGGATCCTAATGGAAAATCAGTAGACTTAAAACATTATCGGAGCGCGATAGGTAGTCTACTTTACTTAACTGCAAGCAGACCTGACATTTTATTTGCGGTTAGTATGTGTGCTCGATACCAAACCTGTGCTAAAGAATCTCATTTGACTCAAGTCAAAAGAATCTTTAGATACCTAAAGGGAACCACAAATGTAGGTATTTGGTATCCTAGGACCAACAACTTTGAATTAATAGGATATTCTGATTCAGATTATGCCGGATGCAAATTAGACCGCAAAAGCACAAGTGGTGGATGCCAACTACTTGGTCCATCCCTTGTCAGCTGGTTTAGTAGAAAGCAACACTGTGTTGCACTATCTACAACTGAGTCAGAATACATAGCTATAGGCGAGTGTGTTGCACAAATATTATGGATGATGCATACTCTAAAAGATTTCAACTTAAATATCACAAATGTAAAAGTATTAATTGATAATATAAGTTCGATTAACTTAACCAAAAATCCTGTGCATCATTCAAGAACCAAACATATTGAAGTTAGGCATCACTTCATCAGGGATCATGTTACTAAAGGTGATATTGAACTCAAGTACATTGAGTCTAAATCAAATTTAGCTGACATTTTTACAAAACCACTCCCTGAAAGTGAATTTAGCAACTTACGACGACAATTAGGGATGTGCTCAATAGACTAGGAATTTTCAAAATCCTTTCAAAAAATGATTTTATCAACTTATAGGCTAAACTTGTGCTTTCAAAATCTCCATTTTTAGACTTTCAAAAACAGTTTTGGCCTTAGACTAGGTTTACATCCTTAGAAAGCATGTACCCATAGGTTGAGTTCTTGAGCATCTCACCAACACCCTAGGATTACCTTGCTTGTGTTTGACAAACATAGAAAGGGGTGAGATGCATAGGCCATCTGTCTGGACTTAAGATGCTTATTTTAGTGCATCAGTATAAGTCTGGACGTTAAATACAAATCAAATATTAATCAGATTAAAGTTCATCAGTCAAGTCAAACACTGACTGATTACAATTAACTTAATCTGACTAACCTAGTGAAAACTACTGTCTTCTGATAGTTAGTTAGTACCTAATTGGTTAGACAGCTGGTTGAAGATAGGTATCAAATTCAGGGGGAGAAATATAACTATTTAGTTTTACAAATTAAGTTTTAACCTTAATTTTGAAAATCAAAGTTTAATAATCTGTTTAAAATTGTGAAAATTTTAAACTCACAAAATTTGTTTAACCTTTCAAGTATTTTAAACCATGATTTTGAATCTAATATTTTTTAAACTTTGAAAAATTTGATTTTGAAAAACATATTTTAATACACCCTTGAAAACTAAAAGTAAAGATTTAAACTTAATCTTACTTAATTTGAAAGATAAATTGAGCTTTCTCAATATTAGTTTCCTTGATTTTGAAAATTGAATCTTAAACACCTAGTGTTGAAAAATAAATTTCAATTAGTTTTGAAAAATAGACCTTTCAAACTTAGTTTTGGAATTTCGGTTTTGAAAACTTATGTTTAAGTAGCATTTCAAAGTTAATCTGATCTTTTCTTGGATTTAAAAACTCAGTTATTTTTCAAAGTCTTATTGTTTTCAGTAATTCTCACTATGTTTGTTTACCCTCGGTTTTTGATGTATGCCAAAGGGGGAGGGTTAGGTTGGTTAAGTTAGAGCAACTTAATGCAAACTTAAAAACTAACTTAAACCTTAAAAATCATGCTTGATTCTTGCATATTTTTTCACTAACTTAACCAGGTTGTCATTCCATCAAAAGGGGAGATTGTTGGTGCGGTTAGCACTAACGGTCTAACTCAGGTTTTGATGAATGACAAATCAGGTTAAGTTAGTTTGTTGTTGTCTGAGACTTTTATCAAGTGTGTAGAAGAAGTCCAAATAGGTCGACGGGCTGGCCGGATGTCTGGCAAGAAGTCCAAACGGGTCGACGGGCTGACCGGACGCTTGGCGAGAAGTCCAAGCGGGCCGACCGGATAGCTGGCGAAGCAGGTCGACGGGCCGACCCGATAGCGGCGAGAAGTCCAAGCGGTCGACGGGCTGACCGGACGCTTGCGAGAAGTCCAGACGGGTCGACGGGCTGACCGGACGTCTGGAGGTAAGTGAGGTAAGTCACTGGAGGGAGTGACTGTGAGGACGCGTTCCGGGAAGGGACATTAGGCGTCGATCGGCTTAGATCCATTTCGGATATCTAAGTCGAGATCGTGACTAGATTCCGGTCTCGGAAAGACGGAATCTAAGTCATACTTTTCTATTAAAGCGTACTAACATTCTTTGTTGCAGGTACATTTGCCTCGGACTAACCTTTTCTTGCGGAGAAGGACTTTCCGAGAAGAGGGTCCGGCGCCGGATCCGGCGCCCGGAGGTCCCGCCTAGGCAAATTTCATCCAAGTCGTCGCCACGTGGAGCATCATGGTTTGTGCAGCTACGTCACATTCCAGGCGCCCGGGATCCAGCTCCGGGACAGCATATAAAAGAAGCCTCAGGCAGAAGCTTCAGGATCAATCATCGACTGAGAACTTTCGACTGCTGGTCCCGCTGCTCTACGTTCCTGCGACGCTAACAAAGCTCCGACAAAGTGTTTCTTCGTTTTTGGTTAATTTTCTTGTCGGTATTACTTTGTTTCATTAAGCATTTCCTGTATTCATTTTGTAATTATTATCGAATTGCTAGTGATTGCCCAACGAAAGTGGTCAAGGACCACGGGCCTTCGAGTAGGAGTCGTCACAGGCTCCGAACGAAGTAAAAAACAACTGTGTCTACTTTACTTTTCCGCTGCGCTAATACTCTATATTTTCGAATCGATATTCACCCCCCCCCTCTATCGAACCGATCGGTCTTACAAAATTAAATTTGGAAATTGAAAAATTGATAACTTAAAATTCAGGTTTAAAAACTAACACTTTTCAAAAATCAAAAATTACTGTATATGAAAAATTAAACTGGTATATTAGAAAACATCAAGGTCAACTTAGAAGAATACCTAAAGGATATGTACCCCCTATGTTTTTGACCAACCCTGTAGAAAGGAACCTTTACTGGGTTCTAAAATCTTTGCTAGTTTATTTTTTTTTTGTTAAAAACTTACAGTGAGAAAATTAAACAATGAGTTTCTTTATGGAAACTTTGTCTAAGGAAGTGGTTGTTGCTCCAATAACCAAGAAGGCCTAGTGCCTCGCCACGACCTGGAAGTCGAAATATCGAAATAAAATGTTTAATTAACTTTCTGATAAAAGCATTAAAATTAGAATTAAATAATACTTTGAAAAGTTTTTTTAAACATTGTCTTAGAAATTCTTCAAAAATATTTTTTTTAAAAAAAATGTTTCTTGAAAGTTTTACTTAGAAAAATTCTCATTTCTCTTTAATTATGACCTTTATTAAATTAGATTTATCTAAGCTAAGTTTTTTTTGAAAATAATATTAGATTTTCACTTAGCAAAGTTTTTCAAAATGCCTTAGAAAATTTTTTTAACCCCGTTTTTGCTGTGATCAAAGAGGGAGAATTAAGTAACAAGTTTAGGGGGAGTTAGGAAAATTAAATTTTTTATTTACATTCTTTTTTACTTAAAATGTTAGTTTAGTAATTTTCTTAAAATTACTATTTGTTTGTTTTTTACCCAATCTTAAACTTGGCTTGATGCACATCAAAAAGGGGGAGATTGTTGGACCCCGTGGTGGTTTTGATGTGGTCAACCAAGTTTAGGTTAGGTCCTGTTTGTCTGATCCCTGTGTCTAAGTGTGCAGGAGCTTAGGAGCGCATAAAGTCGAGCGGAAGACACAACTAGCGAGAAGGATGGCACGGGATGGGAGCCGAAGGGCTCAGTGCGTCCAAAGGACGAGAAAGCTGCGGAAGAGTACACCGGTGGGCGTGAAGAACGTGCACGACGTTCGAGGGACGTAAAGCCGGGATGGAAGACTGATCGAGGAGAAGGCCAGGAATTGGGTTCGGGTGAGCCCTACTTCGGTTGGTCGAAATCACCCAAACCAAACCAGAGCAAGTCAACCAGGAGTTGACTTGACAAGTGTTCGGTCGACCGAACGCCATGATTGGTCGACCGAACCCCTATCTTCAGAAGACAGCCGTTGCAGCCACGTCAGCATCCAGCCATTGGTTGATCGGTCGACTGAACCTTTTGATCGGTCGACTGAACCTTTTGATCGGTCGACCAAACCAAAGATAATCAAATACTTGGTCGAGCGCTTTGATCAAGTCAGATTGAGTGGAGACCGTTGGCTGATCGGTCGACCGAACACAAGGATCGGTCGACCGAACCTAAGCTCGATCTAGAGAGACTGCACCTGGATGAAAGACTGGGCAGGTACAGCAGGTTCATTTGACCGAACCTGGGGATCGGTCGACCGATCCCTCTCGAGTCAAAACCTGATCCCGAAGATTAGGTGTTATGATAAGTCTTGGAACCCCTATATATAAGGGTGTTGAACAACTATTCTAAATCAACGATACAACTCTGTACTTTCATTTCTTAGTAACTTTTGTGCTTTCCAATTGTGTAAAAAGGCTTCTCTGCCTTCAGAGAAGGAGACACTACTAGTGCGCCTATTCAACCACCTTGGATTAACAACCTTCTTGGATGTAACCTAGTCAAACCGCTGAGTCGTCTATTTTCTTTTCTGTTGATCATTTTATTATTCCTGTTGCTTTATCTTTGAGTTGAAAGTTTGAGGAGGGTATACTTTTGTTTGTAGGCAATTCACCCCCCTCTTGCCGGTTCTACTGCACCAACACAATTAAGATACCATAGCAAGAAAAGCTTTTGAGCAAGATAGTACTTATTCTCAAGAAGCAGCAGACAGATCAAAAAGGCAGAAAAAATAGGTAAGTACAAATTTTTTCAAATTTGCAAGTAAGTACAAATTTTTTCAAATTTGCAAGTAAGTACAAATTTTTTACAAATTTGCAGGTACTTAATTACAAGTCTTTTACAAATACATAATCATGCTCTCTTAAAGTGGCTCATTAAATTTTCGGGCAATTCCTGGTTAAGTCTACGACGGTTTATGAATTGAGAAGGGGGTTCACGAGATAGATAACCACCTTCCCTTAGTTGTTGAATAACCCCTGTCACAGAATGATTTAGAGTCCCTATGACTCGATGAACATATTCGCCAACAAACGCCGGAGACCTTAGAAAAGTTAAGCGCCTATCTTCCCATCGGTCTTCCTCATGTTCCTTAGAACTTTGAAATTTAGTTTGTAGTTTAGTAGCTTGGTCTTTGAAAGTGTTTCTTTCTAATTTAAGCTGCTCTAGTTCCTTTCGGAGTGAGGATATCTCTGCATCTTGAGCCTTTCTCTATTCTTGCTCTTGTAGAAGAGCAAACTCGCTTGAGGCTGATTCTTGAGCCTGCTCAGAAAGAAAGATATTGTGAAGTCTCTCCACTTTCTCTAAAACAGTGTTCTTATGAGAAACATCTGAAATAGCTTTGTCTTTCAAAGCAGTTTCCACCTAGAGGCTGGAATTTAATCGATCCACCTGTAACTCCAGGGTTTTCCTTTCAAGCTCTTTGTTTTTCAATAACTAGTGTTGATGTTGCAATTCCTTTTTCATAGCCTCTATTTGTTGAGTCTGTAAAGCTATCTTCTTTTGTAATTGTGTAAGCTCAATGTGGGAAGGAGGAAGATTGGCTTTCAGTGCCTCTATTTGAGCTTTTAACTTGCTATTATCCCTTTCCAAAGTAATAATTAGCTGGTCTGGGTGAAGACTTGAGGCAAGGAACTAAAATAATAATGCAGTTAGAAGGAAATAATAAGACGTTAACAATATATAATGAAAAACACTTACGACAACAGCTTGACGACTATGACTATCAACGCGGTTTGAAATACTGGTGCCCCTTAACAACTCTTGGCTATGTAGCCAAGACTCAGACAACTGGCCTTGTAGTTGGAGAAAACTATAACTAGGAGGATCCGAAATTTGTCCCATTTGAGAGGGCAAACCCATAGCTTGTCTAAATAGAGGTGGGGGAGACAGAAGGTGAAGAAGGTCGGGTGGAAGAAGAAGGAAGAGAAGGAGAGGAAGTGGTAGAAATGGGAACAACAGAGGAAGAGATAGAGGGGATGGAAGATGGAAAAGCAATGAAAGTTGATTCAGTTGTTGAGGCATGGATAGTTGATGGTCTTGGACTTGGAGAAGATCTCCTGTAGGGTGTTCTTTTAGCTCGTGGTCCAGGAGCCAGAGGAGGTAAGGCCAAGGAAAGAGGTTGAGAGGATGCAGAAGTAGTAGTAGCCATCTAAGATGCAGAAGTAGCTGAAACAATAACAGAAGAGGAAGGAATAAGTAGACCCGGTCTTATCATATTAAGAGAAAGGTTGGAGACAATGTGAGTAGGGGGCATTAGTTCTTTACCTCTCTCAAAAGAAATAGGTGAAGGAACAATGAGGATCTACACAAAAGTACCAAAAGTGTCACGAAAGGGAACTTCCTCAGTAAGCCTGGGTTTCTTGTGTATGGCAACAAAAAGTTGTTCTTCTTCCTCTTCCAAAGAAGCAATAGCTTCCGCTACTTGTTCTTCCTTAGATAATAAACCCAGAGTAGAAGTAGTAGGATTAGCTCGACGAGCCTGTAGTCATTTTTCTCCAAGTTTATTCAAAAAAGACTTGGTCATAGTTGTGTTCTTGTACATGAAAGTAGGCAGAAGAGCATCAGCTAAAATATAAGAATTAGGTGTTATTATAGAAAATAATTAACAAATGGATAATAAACATAGTCGAGAATGTCTGAACATACCAAAAGAGACCTCCATGGGAGTTTCGATGGAGCTTATTCCAAAGGGAAACATTAGACCTTTCACAATCAAGGCCGATAAGCAAAATTTAGCCCCCTTTAACTTGGATAAAGCAGATGAAATTGAGGGATCAGTAAGGAAGCTGTCAGTGCTAGGAACTGGAGGAAGGTCATATATCCAATTGGTAGGAAAAGGAGGAGGAGAAGGAAGGCGCATAAAGAAAAATCTATGACGGCATTCCTCTTGAGGAGGAATCCCACTAAACATAATAGCCTTAGGGCGAGACTGAAATTTAAAGACACCAATGTCTACTTGGCGGGGAATGAAGAAGTAGTGAAAAAGGCCAGGGGACATAGGAAAATCTAGTAGTTTAGATACCCCAACAAAACCCACAAGGATAGAAAAAGATTGAGGAGTAAGCTGATTAAGAGGAATCTCAAAATAGATACTAACATCAACGAAAAAGGGATGAAGAGGGAATCAGAAACCTTGTAAATCTTGATCCCAAAAGATAGATATACTTCCTAGAGGAGGAAGATGCGGACCATTCTGAGGAATAGGGTGAACCATATAGGAAGGAAAACTATAGTTCGCTTGCAATTCCACTTCTTCTGAATCAATAAGGTTAGAAGTACACGAAAGAAACCACGCTGGAGAAGGAGTGGCCATGGCTGAATGACAGAAGGAAGGCAAACAAAGGAAGAAGAAGGAATAGTCGGGGAGCAAAAGAGAGCGTTTTAAACCTTTGCTTTTCTTCTGTGCCCTATACCAAAAACCATTAAAAAGATAGGGGAAAACTGGAGAGAGAAGAAACCCGAAGATCAATAATAATTTGTGAAAAACTTATGTATAAAGAAAGGAAGGGGATCAAATTCAAAAAAAGAAGGCCGAATCCCAAGGAAAGAAAGGTAAGCTTAGCAATCATTCTTGGAAAACGCGACAAGTTTTTCTCTCTCTCTGCACTTTATTCCTGAGAAATCAAAGAGGTATGAGGAAAATCGGTCGAAATTGAGAATGATATAATAAATCGATCGAGATTGATGATGCTATAGTAGATCAATTGAGATTGATGATGGTATAGTAAATCGGTCGAGATTGATGATGTTACAGTAAATCGGTCGGTTATAATAGACCGGTCGAAGGTTGAGAAGGTTATAATAGACCGGTCGAGATTGAGAATGTTATAATAAATAGATCGGGATTGAGGATGCTATAATAAACCGATTGAGATTGATGATGCTATAGTAGATCAATTGAGATTGATGAGGCTATAGTAAATCGGTCGAGATTGATGATGCTACAGTAAATCACTCGGTTATAATAGATCGGTCGAGGTTGAGAAGGTTATAATAGACCGGTCGAGATTGAGAATGTTATAATATATCGATCGGAATTGAGGATGCTATAATAAATCGATCGAGATTGATGATGCTATAGTAGATCAATTGAGATTGATGATGCTATAGTAAATCAGTCGAGATTGGTGATGCTATAGTAAATCGCTCGGTTATAATAGATCGGCCGAGATTGAGAAGGTTATAATAGACCGATCGAGATTGAGAAGGTTATAATAGACCGATCTAGATTTAGAATGTTATAATAAACCGATCGGGATTGAGAAGGCTATAGTAAATCGATCGATAGTGATGATGCTACAGTAACTCGATCAAGTTTATGCTGTTATAATATACTGGTAAAAATTTGGTCAATGTGTAAATAGTAATAGATTGGTAAATATGATAAAGATAAGGATGAGAAGCCAGTTAGGAAGGGGATAGGAAACCACCATAAATGGGAAAAACAGGTTAGATAGTAGAGGAAGGATAATTCTAAATATACAAAAAAAAAAGCATGAGATAAGCATATAAATCAATTAGTCAGATGAATTCATTAACACAAAAAGGTTAACCTCTCATAGATAAACTAGTTTCTGATAAGAATTGTCATAGCAAGTCACAGTTAACTTTACAATAATTAGAATTAAAGTCAAAAGATTATGCTATAGATGGTTGAGGAAACAGATCGTCAGGCCTATTAGCAATTAGCTTGCGTCGATCCAAAAAGTTAGGAGGAGGATCACGAGATAGGAAACTTGGCTCCTGTAGCTGCTTAACAGCTCCCTCAGCTCCGGCAGTATAAGCTGCCAGAATAGATTTTATAATAGGCCTGTTGAATTTAGTAGATCTGATTAAGGTTGTGGCCCGATCCTTAAAGCGATCATCTTCACCAGCTTTATACTCAACTAGAGCTGTCTGGGAAGACTTCAGTTCGACATCTTTTGTGTTGGTCCCCGTGGGTGATTTGATATGATCAACCAAGTTGGTTAGGTCCTGCTTTGTGTTTGATCCCTGTGTCTGAGTGTGCAGGAGCTTAGGAGCGCAGGAAGTCGAGTGGAAGACGCAGCTAGCGAGAAGGATGGCACGGGAAGGGAGCCGATGGGCTCGGTGCGTCCGAAGGACGAGAGAGCTGCGGAAGAGTACTCCGGTGGACGAGAAGAACGTGTGCGGCGTTCGAGGGATAAGAAGCCGGACGGAAGCCTGCTCGAGGAGAAGGCCGAAAATTGGGTTCCGGTGAGCCCCATTTAGGTTGGCCGGAATCACCCAAAAGAATGGGACTTTGGAAGATGAAGCAAAGAAGAAAGCAAGTTGGAAAAAATGCCAGCCAACTTGGAGGCGCCTCCATCAGGCTTGGAGGCGCCTCCAGCTTGAGGGCACCTTCAACCCCTATTGAAGGCGCCTCGGACCCAGCAGAATTGAACGTTGAGCTTTTAGATAAAATTTTATCCACCCACTCGATGGAGGCATCTTGGACCCCTGTTGGAGGCACCCTGGACCCTCGAGATCAGATTTCTAGAGGCTATTTAAAGGCCCCTGGAACTAGGAATTCAATATCGATTAAGTGTTCAACTCTGTAAGCAATTCCTAGCAATAATTCCGAGCTGTTAGAGTGTAAAAGGTTTCTCTGCCTTCAGCAAAGGAGATCTTCTACTGCACTTTTCTTACTGCCCTGGATTAACAACCCTCTTGGTTGTAACCAGGTTAAATTCATGCCTTCTTGTTTCTTTATTGCTTTATTATTTTATTTACTATTGCACTACTTGAGTTGAAAGTACGAGGAGGGTATAGTTTTAATTTTACAGAAGCAATTCACTCCCTCTTGCCAGCCTTCACTGCACCTACAATTGGTATCAGAGCCAGACCGCCTCGGAAGGACTAATCGCTGAACGAAGCACAACGATCAAGATGATGGCCGGAGCTAATATTCATCCTCCAAAGTTCGACGGAGATTTCGCTACATGGAAGCGAAAAATGGAGGTATTTTTTAAAACTAAATTTGATATACTTTTAATAATGAAATATGGATATGCAGCGCCGAAAGATAAAGAAGAAAACACGTGTAGCAAGAAGGAGCAAGCCGATTTTGTCGCCAACGGAAAAGCTGAGTTCCACCTGCTCAGCGTTCTACCACCTCAGGAGGTAAATCGAATCGGAAGCTATGACTCAGCGAAAGATCTCTGGGAAAAATTCCTGGAGCTTCATGAAGGTACCTCCGAAGCGAAGCTAGCGACGTGCGACATCCTCCGGACCTAGTTAACGAATCTCTGGATGAATCAAGGTGAGAAGGTACCACAACTTCAAGCAAGGATTAAAGAGCTGATCACGTAATTAAGCAACTTTGGAGAAGGAGTAAAGAACCGAGACTCGATCCGGTACGCGCTCAACGCCTTCCCCAGAACTCCAGAGTGGGCCTCCTTAGTAGATGCGTACTACATCTCTAAGGACTTCGAGGTAAGTACTCTAGAACATTTGTTTTCTACTTTTGAACTTCACGAATCTCGAGTTGCAGAGCCCAATGGAGTAGAGAAGACTAGTTAGAATTTTGCCTTAATGGCAAGAATAAATGGTTCTGACTCCAAAGCCTTGGTCGACGAATTCGAAGCGGCACTACTGGTAATACGCTTCAATAAATACTTTAAATCTAATAAATTTAGATCGCAGACAAAGAGGCATCAACAAAGAAAAAGAACGGTTCATTGCTACAATTGCAACGAAGAAGGGCATATCAAAGATTACTGCTCGGACTTGAAGAAAAAGGGGAAAGAGAAGGAAAAGACAAAGTACAAGAAATCGGAATCATCCAAGCACAAGAACCTGAAGGCCACTTGGTCAGATTCGTCTTCTTCCGAATCAAATGTTGAAGCCTTCTCCAGATTAGCATTGGTAGCCAACCATCTTCCTGAAGATGACTCAAGTTCAGAGATGAGCATAGATGAAGGGGGAGGATCATCAGAAGAAGAAAGCGACGATAAAGGGAGAGAATCATCGAGTCAGGTAAGTCAGGTACGTAATCTAACCCCGACTCAGTCTTTTTGCTTTATTAAGTCTCTTTCTAAAGATTTAATCAAATTAGAAAAAGAAAATACTGAATTGAAATTGAAATTAGCAAAAGCATGTCCAATTGAGATGTACGATAATCTAAAATCAGAAAATGATAATCTAAAATTAGAAATTAAGAATTTAAAAAATGATGCATGCTTAAATAGATTTCCAAAATCAAAAGTTTAAATTTATGGGAAATTGAATAGGAACATTAGAAACCATCAGGGTCAACTTAGAAGAGTGCCCAAGAAATATGTACCCCCTAAATTTTTGAATAATCCTGTAGGAAGGAACCTTCCTCTATTGGGTTCCGAAATCTGTGCTAAATTAATTTATTTAATTAAAAGTTGACAGTGAGAAAATTAAACTTTGAATTTCTTTATGGAAGCTTTGTCTAAGGAAGTGGCTGTTGCTCCAATAACCAAGAAGGCCTAGTGCCTCACCACGACCTGGAAGCAGAAATATCGAAATAAAAATGTTTAATTAACTTTCTGATAAAAACATTAATTAACTAATGCTTTGAAAAGTTTTTTAACATTTCCTTAGAAATTCTTTAAATTTTTTTTTAGAAATTTTTAAAATTCTAAAAATTAATTTTGACTTCGAAAATTACTTTAAAAAATTCTAAAAAATTCATTTTTCTAACTTAAAAATTATTCATCTTACTCAGAAATTTTTTCTAACTTAAAATTTGATAAATTCATTTTTTTCCTTATTACCCCGTTTTTGTTGTGATCAAAGGGGGAGAGAGAAGTACAAGTTCAGGGGGAGATAACTTTTTAACTTTTTAAATTAATAATATTTTTGAAAAATTCTGGTTAACTCTTAACTTAGTAGTTGCAATTTTATTTATTGCAAACTGAATGCTTAATATATTAGTTTAGTAATTTTCTTTTAAAATTACTCTTCTGTCTATTTGTACCCTAACTTGAACTTGAGTTGATGCACATCAAAAAGGGGGAGATTATTGGTGCCCGTGGGTGTTTTGATGTGATCAACCAAGTTGGTTAGGTCCTGCTTTGTGTTTGATCCCTGTGTCTGAGAGTGCAGGAACTTAGGAGCGCAGGAAGTCGAGCAGAAGACACAGCTAGCGAGAAGGACGGCACGGGAAGGGAGCCGACGGACGGGCTTGGTGCATCTGAAGGACGAGAGAGCTGCGGAAGAGTACTCCGGTGGACGAGAAGAACGTGCACGACGTTCGAGGGATGAGAAGCCGGACGGAAGCCTGCTCGAGGAGAAGGCCGGAAATTGGGTTCGAGTGAGCCCTATTTCGGTTGGCCAGAATCACCCAAAAGAACGGGACTTCGGAAAACGAAGCAAAGAATAGGCCTGTTCAACCGGTCGGTTAACCGGTTTATCGGTTTATCGGTTCCGGTTAATTCCGGTTCATCATGATTTATTTAAAACCGGTTAACCGACCGGTATCTTATCGGTTCTACCGGTTTCGGTTGAACCGGTTCCGGTCGGTTAACCGGTTCCAACCGAGAACCGGTAAAGAAATTGTTACACAGTGACTCCCGTGTACGGCAAGGGCACCATGGAGTCCGCCACGAGCCGAACTCCTTGCGTCCACGCAACGTTTTGTCTCTACGCCTCCGGTGACGGACGCCGGGAGACTCCTTGGCGGACTTACGAGCTCGCCCTCGTTCGCCAGATGCGTGCCGTCCCGCAGCAAGGCGGAGCTATGGCGGAGCCTGCGCCAGGCAAGCACGGGTCCGACCTTCAACCATCAGCCCTGCCCCACGCTTCTTCATTCTTCTTGATGCCTTCCACTTCTCGTGAAAGCTACGGATTCACCAAGTCCCACCTCGATTTGTCTCCACCTCGAATTTTTTTTTGTGTGTGTATTTCTTCCTTTTTTCTTTCAAGTTTTGCTCGTGTTTATAAATCGAAGTCAACAGAATGGAAATTTCAAGGCCTCATGATTCATGAAAGCCTAAAATCAAATATTGGGGAAAAATAGAAGAATAAAAAAACTCTTTTTTTTTTAAGGCGGTGGAGAAAAGAAAATTGGAGAAGTGAAAAAAATAAGAACTTTGCACGTCCGGCTTCACTTCGTTTGTAGCTGGATGGCCCAGTAGCTCGCGCCTATGCACTCTGTCTTGGTCCTCGAATTCCTCAAGTTGTCGGTTCCAGTTTTACCGGTTTACTAGTTAAACCGGTAAAAAAAATTCAAAACCGGGAACCAACCGGTAAACCGGTTAAAACCGGTTAACCGGAACCGGTTAAAACCGGTTAACCGGTTAACCGGTAAACCAGAACCAGTAAACTATCAGTTCCGGTTCGATTTTCGATTTCCCGATTTTTTTGCACAGCCCTAGCAAAGAAGCAAGCAAGCTGAAAAATCTGCCAGCTAGCTTGGAGGCGCCTCCATCAGGCTTGGAGGCGCCTCCAGCTTGAGGGCGCCTTCAACCCCTATTGAAGGCACCTTAGACCCGGCAGAATTGAACGTTGAGCTTTTAGATAAAGTTTTATCTGTTGGTTGCTACTCGGAAAACCTAGAGGTTCCACTGTACAAAAATTTTGTACAAAGGTCTGAACCTTTTTCTAGCTACCATGTGTTCTTTTAAATTAAATTTTGGATCGCCTGCGGAACTTAACACGTTTGATCCAAAACTTAATCTATTCGTTCTTTTAGGTTTTGACTTGGGTCTCCTGCGGAACTTAACACGTTCGACCCAAATCACCTTATGTTATTAATTCCATTAAATATTAATTTCCATAATCGGTTCCCAGTACTGACGTGGCGAGGCACATGACCTTCTTGGATATGGGAGCAACCACCACCGACTAGACAAAACCTTTTATAGAAAGCTAATATTTAATTTCCTAAAATAACTTTAGGTTAACCAAAAAGAACAATCAAATCACAAGAAAAAGAAAAAACAAAAGATGTAACGACCACCCTTCTTACTACTACTACTCTCTAACTACTAACTCTACTTAACTACTAACTCTACTTAACCGGTATGATTAAAAATCACGTGGAAACCCTACCGAAAAATTTCGACAGAGTCTCCCCTGTACCGGTGACCTTATTCAACAATACATGCAATATATACTCAGCCACAAGCGACTGGAACACATATCAATCAACCACGCAGTATAATAAATCCAAAATAAAGAAAACAACACAAGAAATCATCACACAAGATTACAATTCCTCTACTATGTCCTAATCATATCAAAATAACAAATACTATCCCAAATACTCCTAACATAGCAAAAGACAATAAAAACTAATCTAAAACTTCTTTCCTAGTCCCAAGGCTTCCATAGTCCTGGCATCACACATCCTTCGAACACCTCCTTGTCGCCTTCCTTTCTATATCTTTTCCTTTCCTGTATCTGCAGTAAGAGGAAGTGTAGTCTATAAGCAAAATTTGCTTAGTAAGCGCTATCTAACTCACAAAATCTCGATATGCATGTATATAAATAAAAATATGCTAACACTGAATGTTAACATGTAAAGCTACTCATGCTCATACATAGCAAAGGAATCATACTAACTGAAATACTAAACATGTATAGCTAATCATGCTCATAAATAGCAAAGAACAGTAAACTAACTCATGTTCTTCTATTAGTAAAGAAACATACTGAAAGGGCTAAACATGTAAGGCAAGTCTATACTATCATGCTTGCATAAAGAACTAAGCTTACTGAATTCTGAACACCTTCTGAATCTTATTTCACTTGTTTAAAGACTTATTCTTTAAATACTTTATACTTATGTAAAACTTGCTTTACTTGTTCAAAACTTATACTTATAATACTTCAAAATAATAATCTTCTTCTTGGGCCCGGCAACTGTGCTTTTACTTTTGTAACGACCCGACCCATTCGGCGGCCCATTTGGCGGTCCATTTGGCGACCCTATGGTCGTCGACCGTCGGCCGAGCCGTTACTACTAGGTTATCTAAACCTAGGGACGACTATGGGAGCCCAGCCCAAGGACAGAGAGTCCAGTACAGTGCCACTGATAAAAGTAAAATACTTGTTATCTTTTAATACTTCTATATAATGCCTCGGCATTTTCTTTAGCACCTTGTGTGCCAAAATCTCTAAAGTCTTGACTTTGGGATCTACTTAAGGCCTTGGCCTTTTTCTTTCTTTTCTTAATCTTTCTTATACTTTTCTTATAAAAGAATGCTTCTTACAAAACTAAAATATTTAAACAAATTCTAACACTGCAATGCTTAAACAAAATCTGCATTGCAATGCACATTAAAAATCTGCACATGCACTACTTAACAAAAATATGCACATGCTCTACTCAATAAAATCAGCACTACTCTACCCAATAAAAATCTGGACTACTCTTCTTAATAAAAATCTGCACAATAAATCTACATAAAAATATGCAATATAAGCTTAATTAAAAATCTGCATTTAAGCTCTAAGAAATCTACATACAAACTCAAACTAAATCTAACCTTGCTGGAATTAAAACCTATGTGAAACTAATCTTGTTTATCAATCATAGCCTTTTATTCAAACAAGGTGCAATGGCATGTTTCCATCATGGCGTTTAGAACTTGTATACATATACATGTTAGCATAGTTCGGTCATGGCTACTCCTACTTGTGGTACAATCAAAATAATTCATTACTAGCAAACCTTTAAACATTAACAAGGAAAACATTAAACTAAGCACATGTGAAACATTAACTGAACCAAACCACACTATTAATCACGCTGGGACAGCAGAGCAATTCCAAGCACTTAACATTCTTAACATATACAAGTGTAATTTTAGCCAGGCAATGCTACTGCTCCAGGGAAAAAGCGAAACAAGCTACTGCATTAGGCCATGACATGGACACAAAATAGATAATGACATGGCATGGAACTAGAAGATGCATGATAACATGTGAGATGATAGAAATATCAGGCTGATCACACTCATTAGATGCTCAATCAAGTTAGGTATAACATGCTTAATACAAACAGTTTGTGCCATATGGGATAGCAGAAAATAAAACAGAACAAAACTTATTGTTACAACCGAAATGCAAAGGAAATTCGTTCACAGCAGAATCCTTTATCAATGACTTACACGGCAACTAAGCAAAAAGGAACCCCAAATAGCAACTACATGGCACAAAAACAACCTCACGGCAGCAAACATGAATTCCCAATCTTCACAGAAAATTCAAAAACAAGAAGGAATACGAATCCGGAACTATCCTACTGCAGGTGAGTAGCAACTTACCCTTTGTTTGCTTGGACTTACAACCGAGAGGAGGAAGGAGGTCTAGGGTTCGGGTGAAGCTTCAAACCTCGAGATTTCAACCCTTCCTCGTGCCCACGAGCTCTCTTCGACTAGGGAACCTCGAATCTGTAAAGACCGGCCGGAAAAAGGCCTTCGCCGGCGCCGGAGAACAAAGCCCTAGCTTTTCTGCGGTTCCGCCGATCACCGTCGCGCGCGTGAGGGAGGAGGAGAAATTTGGTTTCGGCTAAAACCTAAGTTCTCCTTTTAATACTCTCATATTTCTGTTAACTAGTACTACTTAAATATATTTCAATATAGATTTATTTAAGAAAAGTTCGGCTGGTCTGTTGGTGGGCTGCGTTCTGCTTAAGGCCCGGCGCATTGGTTCGAATCCCGGCTACAATCTATTTTCTTCCTATTATTTCTTGCTATTAACTTCTATTACTTAAATAAAATTCTTCCTTTACTTAATCAAATAACAATTGCTAGCCCAGTTGGTTAGCCGGCTTTTAACCGAATCAAAGGTTTAGGCTTCGATTCCTCCACCGCGCACTTTTTATTCCAATTTATTTTAAACGTTCTAACTATAGCTTAAATATATTTCACTTCCTAATTTAACAGCAATGACCGCCAGCACAGTTGGTTAGGATTGTTTTGACCGAGTCAAAGGTCGCTGGTTCAAATCTCGGCTTAGACATTTTTTTGTCAAAACTTCTTTCGTTTAGTAAAAATACCAAACGACCTCCAAAAATTACATAAAAATATTCTATAAATTTCTAAAAAACCCTAGAATTTTTCTAAAGCATTTCTAGATTTTAATAAGGTCTTTTAGGACTCCAAATCATGAAATTTGGGGTGTTACAAAAGAACACAACATCGAAAAACATATTCAAAATTCTAGAATCGTAAGCCTCTTGTATTTGGTATTATTTCCAAAAATAACTAGTATGATGCGGAAAGAAAAATTACTAGTTATACCTTTTAGAAAGACCTCTTGATCTTCTACCGCATTCCTATTCTAACCTCGGACGTTGTGTGGGCAACGTTCTTCCGAGATGAGAAACCACCAATCACCTTCTTCTTCCTTGCAAGTTTTGGCCATCAAAACATCTTCTAGGATGAAGAGGTTCGGCCACCACCACCATGCTCCAAGGGATGCTAGAAACGAGGCTTGCTTTCTCTCCTTCTTCTCCTTCCTTGATCCGGCCACTAACAAAAGCTCCACCAAGAGATAAGTTTCGGCCAACAAGAGGAGAGGAGAGAAATAGGGCCGGCCACACCACCAAGGAAAAGAGGGAGAAAAATAGAATAGAGTCGTTAGCCTTGAAGCCTCCTCTACCCCCTCTTTTATAATCCTTGATCCTGGCAAATAAGAAAAATTTAATAAAAATTTCTTTAATTCTTTTTCCATTGAAAAGGAAAAATTATTTAATTAAAATAATTTTCTTTCTCAATTTTATTTGGCCGGCCACATAAAATCTACAAACAAGAGGAGAGTTTTAATTAATTAAAACTTCCTAATTTGTCTCCAGAAATTTATAAAATTTCTTCAATAATTTAATCCCTTCATGATTGGTTTATAAAAAGGAAATTTAATAAATTAAAATCTTTCTTTTAAACATGTGGATAAAAAGAAAGTTATCTCTAAAAATTAAAATCTCTTTTAATCTACAAATAAGGAAAGATATCAAATCTTTTCTCAATCTTTTGTAGAAACTAATAAAAGAGAATTATTAATTTTTAAACTTTCTTTTAAATCATGAACATGGTTAAAAAGGAAAGTTTTCTTAAAATTTAAAATCCTCCTTTAATCAACAAATAAGGAAAGATTTCAAATTTTAAACTCTCTTTAAACATGTAGATGATTTACAAATAAGGAAAGTTTTACCAAAACTAAAACCATCCTTTTAAACTACAAATAAGGAAAGAGATTAATCTCTTCTCTTAATCTTTGTAGAAAATTATAAAAGGAAATTTTTAATTTTAAACTCTTTAAAATTATGATATCCACATAAGAAATAATTTTAATAAAATCCTTTTAATATTCTGGTGGCCACCCAAGCTTGGGACCCAAGCTTTGGCCGACCACATGGCTCATCCACTTGGTCTTGGCGGCCCTAGCTTGGGTTCCAAGCTAGCTTGGCCGACCCCATTGGATGGGTAAGAAGGTGGGTATGCGGTGGGTATAAATCTCTATATACTAGAGGCTACGATAGGGACCGAGAGGAGGAATTGGTTTGTCTCCCGATTAAGCATCCCGTGTTCGCCCCGAACACACAACTTAATTTCATCAATAATAATTCATTCCACTAAAGAACTATTATTGAACTACCGCACCAATCCCAAATTACATTTTGGGCTCCTTCTTATTATGAGTGTGTTAGTCTCCCTGTGTTTAAGATAACAATGTCCACTAATTAAGTAAGTTACCGACAACTCGCTTAATTAATATCTAGCTCCAAGAGTAGTACCACTCAACTTTATCGTCATGTCGGACTAAGTCCACCTGCAGGTTTAACATGACAATCCTTATGAGATCCTCTTGGGACATTCTCAACCTAGATCATTAGGACACAGCTTCCTTCTATAATCAACAACACACACTATAAGTGATATCATTTCCCAACTTATCGAGCTTATTGATTTATCGAACTAAATCTCACCCATTGATAAATTAAAGAAATAAATATTAAATATATGTGCTTGTTATTATATTAGGATTAAGAGCACACACTTCCATAATAACTGAGGTCTTTGTTCCTTTATAAAGTCAGTATAAAAGGAACGACCTCAAATGGTCCTACTCAATACACTTTAAGTGTACTAGTGTAATTATATAGTTAAGATAAACTAATACCTAATTACACTACGACCTTCCAATGGTTTGTTCCTTTCCATCTTGGTCGTGAGCTACTGTTTATAATTTATAAGGAACCGATAACATGATCTTCTGTATGTGACACCACACACCATGTTATCTACAATATAAATTAATTGAGCAACTACATTTATCATAAATGTAGACATTTGACCAATGTGATTCTTATTTCTAGATAAATGTTTATACCAAAAGCTAGGCTTTTAGTATACACTCTAACATTATCCACCCACTCGATTGAGGCACCTTGGACCCCTGTTGGAGGCACCCTGGACCCTCGACATCAGATTTCCAGAGGCTATTTAAAGGCCCCTGGAACTAGGAATTCAATATCGATTAGGTGTTCAACTCTGTAAGCAATTCCTAGCAATAGTTTCGAGCTGTTAGAGTGTAAAAGGCTTCTCCGTCTTCAGCAAAGGAGATCTTCTACTGCACTTTTCTTACTGCCCTGGATTAACAACCCTCTTGGTTGTAACCAGGTTAAATTCCTGTCTTCTTGTTTCTTTATTGCTTTATTATTTTATTTACTATTGCACTACTTGAGTTGAAAGTACGAGGAGGGTATAGTTTTAATTTTTCAGAAGCAATTCACCCCCTCTTGTCGGCCTCCGCTGCACCTACATTTTGTGGAGGCCTCCGTTTTAGCTGTATTCAAGGAAGTGTTTAAAGAAGTTATTTCATCATCCTTCTACTATAAAGCTTTGAGTTTGTCATCCAAAGTGGACTCGTAATCAGATTTCAGTTTGTTAGTCTCAGCAATCTGCTTCTCTAATTTGGAAGATAATTCAGTGTTTAGGTCTGTGGCCGATTTAAATTGAGACTGAAGGCTCTCAAGCAGGGCTTCATGTTGTTTATTAGATTCTTCTGAAAGCGTGGTAGAGGACAGCTCAGCAACTTGTCGTTCAACTTCTCGTTCTCATGATATAAGTTATGCATTAGTCGAGCCAGACCCATATTGGCCATCCATCTCTACGAACATAAAATGGGTCATAAAGCAATCATGGATAAATAATAAATAAGTAATAACAGACATACCTTGGTTTCCACATGAGAGAATTGATTGATTATCTCGGGAGGGGTAAGTTCTCCAAAGAAAGGGCGAATTTCTTCCCGAGCGGTGGTGAAAGAACCTCCCAGCAGTATAGGAAGAACGGGGATAGAAGAGGAAGTGGTAGAAAATGAAGAAGTTGGAATAGAAGGGGGAGAAAAACCAAATAAGAAGAGGATGAAGTAGGTAAAGACCCCGATTCTGGAAGAGATAGGGGAAAAGTAAAAGAGGTACTACCAGGGGTAATACTGCTAGAAGAAGGAGAGGAGGAAAAAATAAGGGAAGGATAGAGATCAGCCAAAGTAGGCTTGGCAGAAGAAAGGGTAGCAGAAGCAAAACCTTCTGAGAGTAATTCCTCAGCAAGGAAGAATGAGTCTCCTTTTAGAGGGAGGAGCTCTAGTGAGTTTGCGTCTCGGGCGTTTGCCAAGGGCAATTTCAGCAATGGATTTTTCTGATCTTACAGGGGATGTAAGCTCGATAACGGGAAGGGAAGTGGCTGGTGAAGAAGCAACAACCACTGATGAAGAAATAGTTGGCAAAGGCACAACAGGAGTTTCTGCCGAAAGAACCTCAAGAGTTTCAGGAGCCACTTGAGAGCTAGAAGCTTCAACTAGAGGAACCGAAGCTCCAATTGAAGATGGCAGATTAATTGCAGCAAGAAGCTCTTGCTCTTTAGCATGAAGTTCGGCCTCTTCCAGACGTAGTTCTTCATCAATCAAAGTAGCATAAAAACCAGCCACTACACAAAAGGAAAGAAAAGATTTTAATTAGTAAAAATTGATAGAAGAATAAACAGAACTTTACCTAAGGAGCCGTGTATCTTATATCTGACCGGGCTCAAACCAAACAAATACAGAAGATCGCTTCGCAGCCATTTAGTGATAGAAAGGCGACAACATAGCAACTTTTCACAATAAAGGGGAAAAGAAGGGTGAAGATGAAATTCCTTGATATCAGGCAAAGGAGGTAGTGACGATTTCCAAGCATAGGACCAAGGAATAGGTCCCAAAAACTTAAAGAAGAAGATAGATTTCTAGGCTTTAAGAGAAAAAGACATATCATCAAAAAGGACCATCTTAGTACGAGATTGGAAAAGAAAAACACCTAGTTTTGCTACCTTTAGATAGGAAAACATGAAAATATTTTGAGGAGTAGGAGGAATATCAAATGTACAAAACAACATATATATGCCACACAAATAACGAAAGGAATTAGGCATAAATTTTTGAAGAAGAATATCAAAGTATTGGCTTACATCGATTAGAAAGGGAGGAATGGGAAACCTTAAACCCCCTATCAACTGGTCCCTAAAGAAAGTTACACAGTTAGCAGGAGGATAGAGAGGATGCTCATCTGGGTTAGGAATTATGATGTCATATTCCTTAGAAATTTCATATTGCCTACGAATAGCAAGCCGAGCATCCTTGTTGAAAGAAGATGAAATTTGAGTATACCAAGGGGCAATCATTTCTTCTTCCATAGATAGAAGTAAAGGTTGACAGAACAACAGGTTACTTACTGAGAGTTAAGAGAGAAGATCACTGGAAGATGGTGAGCGCGAGGATTGATCAAAGAACCAGCAAAGAAGAAACGCTAAGTTAAGGAAAAAGGAACAAAGTCGACTAGAAGATGAAGGGTTTAGGGTTGAAAGAACATATAATAACCGTCAGATTGGAATTCCATTTTGCAACAAACACTATTGATTATAGAAGTGTGCAGATGCTGGTGCTACATAGAGGATGAGAAAAGACACGCGTCATATGACCATAAATGGACATTTATGATGGACGCGACAAATTGAATCATGTAAGGGTTGGTGGCACCTCGTCGCACGCCTCCAACATTCTCTTATTGTTGAAAATCCAATCATAATCAATAAAATTCTAGAAAAAAGGGTGTAGTTTACTATGCTTAATAAAGGAGGATGGACTGGGTTTGACAGATCCCGGGTCGAAGACAGAAAATAAGAAATAATAATAGTCAGTCATGAGTGAAGTACTGTAGAAATTAATATAACTATAATAGACAGACTAATATCGAGCAGGATAACATGTCTATAATATATAGTCTAATATCGATCGGGATAACATGTGTATAATAGACAGGCTAATATCGGTCGGGATAACATGTCTACCATAGACAGGCTAATATCGGTCGGTATAACATATCTACTATAGATAGGTTAGTATCAGCCAAGGTCAAAAGGGTTTGATTGAGTATAACATATCGATTGCATTTGAGGCATTTAGCCTTATATAACTCGAAGTATGTCATCAGTTAAATAAAAAACAAATAAGTTTTGCATATACTCAATAGGCTAAGCCTGATGAAGCACATAATATTGTTCAAGTTATGTAATTCAACTAAACATATATTCATGTCTAATCAGTCGGCTGACACCTCCTTCGGCAAGACTTGAAAGGAAACCCGCTGAAACATTAGCTCTCAAACTTCTTAGAAACTTCAACACAGCTAAGGGTAAACCCGACCAAGTCGGAGAAGTGGAAATATTTTGCCTGGTATGAGGGTAGGATGAAAAATCTGTCATCTAACATAATTACCCTCCCCCCTCCCCATTTAGAAGAGCCAGTGCGTTCTTTTATGCCCGGAAGAAAGTAGGAAAAAGAGTGGTCTCATGGACAAAGGAGGTACAAACTTGTTCAAGTCCCCTCAGACATGTCACGGAACAATCCACTCCCTGCTTGAACATTTTGAGCTCTGTTTCCAGAGCATCCACCATAGCCTGCAGACGACCTGGGCCTTGCTGCCATCACGATGCCAACAGGCTAGTTATGTGAACCTCCATGGTTAACATGAACACCTCTGAAGCCTGTTGAGTCTGCAAAGCAGTCATTTCTTTGGCTGGAAGTTATAGATCCCGATGAACTTTGTTCCTCAAGATCGTTCCCGACCGTACTTGAAATTGGGTGATCGACAGAAATACCTCCAGCTCTCGTGCCAGAGAGTTAACTAGATCCAAAGCTTGGGCAGCTTCATCTATAGATTTCGCCTTGTCCAACAAGAATTGCCCCTAAAAAGGGGGGGGGGTCTAAAGCCATGCTCTCGGTAAGGGGAGACGAACAAGGAGGAAAAGAACTGAGGCAAGTGAAGAAGGAAGGAAGGATCACAACCCTATTTAAAGGGTCGAAAGACTCACGGGATCACTATACTTTGGTTAACGGGATTGTTGTACCAGGAGTCATGAGGACTACTATATAGAAGGTCATGAGTCTATTGCAGTGGCATGGCAGAGTCATTATTAAAGATAGACAAAGAAACAAAAATAGACTTGGGTCTAGTCAGTCGGCTACACCTCCTTCGACTAGACTTGGAGAGAAGGCTAGTGATATGAGTTAGGTTTAGTAGGTCCCCGGTGAGAAGGAGAAAGAAAATATAAGCCAATATCGGCCGGAGTGACAGGCTTAAGGAAATATAGGCCAATATCGGCCAGGGTGACAGGCTTAAGAAAATATAGGCCAATATCGGTCTGGGTGACAGGCTTAAGAAAATATAGGCAATATCGGCCGAGGTAACATGCTTAAGAAAACATAGGTCAATATCGGCCAGTATAAGACCTTAAGAAAGATGGGTCAAGTATCGACCGGGTTTACACGTTTAAGATAGATAAACTAAGATTTATTGAACTAGTACATCTAGATGTATATTGGCATCGGGCGAACTTATATAATCACCTAGATGTGAAAAGATACAAGGTCTTACCAGATCTATAGTAGATTGTCGGATGATTAGGGCATATGTTAAAAAATAGTAGTAACATGCATGGGCATAACTTAGTCTCAATTCCGTCCGATACAAATCATAGTATAGGATCGGACTGTTGGACCCCGTGGTTGTTTTGATGTGGTCAACCAAGTTTAGGTTAGGTTTTGTTTGTCTGATCCCTGTGTCTAAGTGTGCAGGAGCTTAGGAGCGCAAGAAGTCGAGCGGAAGACGCAGCTAGGGAGAAGGACGACACGGGAAGGGAGCCGACGGGCTCGGTGCGTCCGAAGGACGAGAAAGTTGCGGAAGAGTACACCGATGAGCATGAAGAATGTGCGTGACATTCGAGGGACGTACAGCCGGGACGGAAGACTGCTCGAGGAAAAGGCCGGGAATTGGGTTCGGGTGAGCCCTATTCCGGTTGGCCGAAATCACGCAATCAAACCGAACCAGAGAAAGTCAATCGAGAGTTGACTTGACAAGTGTTCGGTCGACCGAATGCCATGATCAGTCGACCGAACCCCTATCTTCAAAAGACAGCCATTGAAGCCATGTCAGCATCCAGCCATTGGTTGATCGGTCGACCAAACCTTCTGATCGGTCGACCGAACCGAAGATAATCAGAGACTTGGTCGAGCGCTTTGATCGGATCAGATCGAGTGGAGATCGTTGGCTGATTGGTCGACCGAATCTAAGCTCGATCCAGAGAGACTGCACCTGGATGAAAGACTGGGCAGGTCAGTAGGTTCGGTCGACCGAACCTGGGGATCGATCGACCGATCCCTCTGAGTCAAAACCTGATCCCGAAGATCAGGTGATGTGATAAGTCTTGGAACCCCTATATAAAGGGGTCTCGAATAGCTATTCGATATGAATGAGAGAACTCTGTACTTTCATTTCCCAAGCAACTACTGTGCTTTCCAATTGTGTAAAAGGCTTTTTCGCCTTCAGGGAAGTAGACTCTACTTGTGCGTCTATTCAACCGCCTTGGATTAACATCATTCTTGGTTGTAACCAAGTAAAAATCGCTGAGTTGTCTCTTTTCTTTTCTGTCAGTCATTTTATTATTCCTGTTTTTTTATCTTTGAGTTGAAAGTTTGAGGAGGGTATACTTTTTGTTTGTAGGCAATTCACCCCCCTCTTGCAGGTTCCTCTACTCCATCAAGTGGTATCAGAGCCCAACAGTCTCAGAATGACTAATCGCCGTCTGAAGCACAAAGATCAGGACAATGGCCGGTGTGAACATTCATCCCCCAAAGTTCGATGGAGATTTCGCTATATGGAAGCAAAAAATGGAGGTATTTTTTAAAATTGAATTTGATATACTTTTAATAATGAAGTATGGATATGCAGCGCCAAAAGATAAAGAAGAGTGCAACTGGATGAAGAAAGAGCAGGCTGATTGCGTGGCCAACGGAAAGACTGAATTTTACCTGCTCAGTGTTCTGCCGCCCCAGGAGGTAAGTCAGATCGGAAGCTACGACTCCGCCAAAGACCTCTGGGATAAATTCCTAGAGCTCCACGAGGGCACCTCAGAAGCGAAGCTAGCAAGGTGCGACGTCCTCCGGACACAACTAACAAATCCTCTGATGAACAACAGCAAGAAGGTTGCGTAACTCCAAGCGAGGATCAAAGAGCTGATAACGCAACTAACAAATCTCGGCGAAACGGTAACAAACTGAGATTCCATCCGGTGTGCGCTCAACGCCTTCCCAAGAACTCCAGAGTGGGCGTCCTTAGTATATGCATACTACATCTCTAAGGACCCTGAGGTAAGTAGTTTAGAAAACTTATTTTCTACCTTCGAACTTCACAAGTCTCGACTTGCAGAGAAACCAGCAGAGAAGTCGAACCTCAACATTGCCCTACAAGCCGAAAAGGATGATCTTGTAACGACCCAAAATTTCTCATTACAAGTTCTAATAGTGGTTAAAAATATTTAGAAATACTTTAGAAATATTCTAGAGATTTTTAGAAATTTTTAGAGTATTTTTATGTAATTTTTGGAGGTCGTTTGGTATTTTTACTAAACGAAAGAAGTTTCGAGACCTTCGGTCAAACCAAGCTTTAAGCGAGTCCGGCTGACAAAGTGTGAAAGCAGTCGTTGCTGATTAAAAGAAGCATGAAATGTATTTAAGTAGTAGAAGTTGATAATAGGAAATAATAGGAAGAAAAAGGATGCAACCAAGATTTGAACCCACAAGCCAAACCTTAAGCAACGCGCGGCTGACCAAGTGTCCCAGCGAAGGTTACTGATTAAAAAAGGTAATGAAATTTATTTAAGTAATAGTTAATAGGAAACGGAAAATAAATGGGAATAAAAGGGGCGCCTGAGGAATCGAACCCGCAACCTCTGATTTAGCAAAAGCACAACTGACCAAGTGTTCCAGCGAGCAATACTGAATAAAAGAAGGAACAAATTTATTTAAGCAGTAGTTAATAAATAGGAAATAAATAGGAGAAAAAGGGTTCGGCTAAGGAATCAAACCCACAACCTCTAATTTAGTAAAAGCACAGCTGACCAAGTGTTCCAGTGAGCAATGCTGGTTAAAAGAAGGAACGGAATTTATTTAAGCTGTAATTAATAAATAGGAAATAAATAGGAGAAAAAGGGTTCGGCTGAGGAATCGAACCCATGACCTCTGACCCGGTCAAAGATTTGGCTAACCAAGAATCCAAGCAGCGGTTCTGTTTAGAAAAAAAATAAAAATTTATTTAAGGAGTTAACAGAAATACTAGGTTATAAAAGGGATAAATTAGGAGAGGGTTTTATTCCCGTGACCTAAACCATTCTCTCCTTCTCTTCTGCGTGCGACGACGGAGCTCGGGCAAAAAACAAAAGGGAGTTAGGGCATCGTCTCCGGTGGCCGACCAAGGTCCTAGAAGCCCTTCTTGTTCGGTTGTGAGTACAAGAAGCAAGGTAAGTGCTTCTCACCTGTAGTAGGAGTAGTTTCGGACCTTTATTCTTCTTGAATTCAAAGCATGAGAAGCGCTTATAGTGTAGATTTTTAATTAAGCTTATAGTGCAGATTTTTATGTAGGCTTATAGTGTAGATTTTAATTAAGCTTGTAGTGCAGATTTTAATTAAGCTTGTAGTGCATATTTTTAATTAAGCCTATAGTGCATATTTTAATTAAGCTTATAGTGCAGATTTTTATGTAGTCTTATAGTGCAGATTTTAATTAAGCTTATAATACAGATTTTTATGTAAGCTTATAGTGCTGATTTTAATTAAGCTTGTAGTGCAGATTTCTTAGAACTTAAAATCCAGATTTCTTTAGAGCAGATTTTTTTAGAGCTTGTAGTGCAGATTTCTTAAAGAGCTTATGGTGCAGATTTCTTTAATGTTTATTGTGCAGATTTTTTTGTTGAACTTGTAGTGCAGATTTTTGGTGGAATTTATAGTGCAGATTTTTGGTGGAATTTATAGTGCAGATGTTTGGTGAAACTTGTAGTGCAGATTTTTGGTGGAACTTATAGTGTAGTTTTTAAAGAAAAAGATTATAGTGCAGTTTGGTTAAGTATTATAGTGCAGAATTTATGTTTGCATAGTATGTAGAAATAGTGTAGCATAGAATGCAGAATCTTGAATAGTATGGTATGCAAAATTTTGATTAGCATAGTATGCAGATTTTTGTTTATGCATTTCAAAGTTAAAATTTGTTTAAACATTTCAATTTTTTAAAGAAGCATTCTTTTATTAGAGGTATTAACAAGTATATGAAAGATAAAGAAAAGAAAGAAAAAGGCCAAGGCCTTAAGTAGATCCCAAAGTCAAGACTTTAGGGATTTTGGCACACAAGGTGCTCGTTAAAATGCCAAGACATTTAAAGAAGAAGTAATTAAGATAAATCACATTATAAATCAGTATTTTACTTTTATCAGTGGCACTATGCTGGACTCTCAGTTGTCCTTGGGTTGGGCTCCCATAGTCGTCCTTAGGTTTAGATAACCTAGTATGTTGGACTCTCAGTTGTCCTTGGGTTGGGCTCCCATTGTCATCCCTAGGTTTAGATAACCTAGTAAACTCTACTAGATTCAGGACTAGCTACCTCGGGTCTAGTTAGGGATGTGTGCATAGCAAGTACAGTTGTCGGACCCATCAGCAGCATGATTATTATTTTTATCTATTATGAAAATAGTTTTCAAAACTTCACAAATCAGTTACGTGAATATAGTTCAGATTCAGTATTAGCCTAGTATCAGTTTAGCTCACTTTATATATCAGTTCAGTTAAACTTATTATTCTGAAGTATAAAAAGATAAGTTTTGAACAAGTAAAATAAGCTTTACATGTTTAGCATGTCAGCATGTCTTGTTCTTTTGCTATTAGATGAGTGTGTGTAGTATTTCCTTTAAAGCATTCAGTTTTAGATTTATTTTATTCACATGGAGTTTTGTGAGTTAGATAGCGCTTACTAAGCAATTTTGCTTATAGTTGCATTTCCTCTTACTGCAGATAAAGGAAAGGAAAAGTTATTGCAAAGGAAGGCGACAAGGAGATGCGGATGGATGTGTGATGCCTAGACTATAGAAGCCTTGGGATTTAGCATAAAAATTTATTAACAAAGAGTTGAGTAGAATGTATTAGATGAGTCATTTAGTCTTCCGCTACTAGTTAATTGTATGTTTTGAGTTCTCCGAGAGTTTTAGGAATTACTATCAACATGTGAACAAGGATAGTTATGTAACGACCCAATTTTCCTCATTAGGAGTTCTAAAAGTTCTTAAAAATATTTAGAAATACTTTAGAAAAATTCTAGAGATTTTTAGGAATTTATAGAGTATTTCTATGCAATTTTTGGAGTTCGTTTGATATTTTTATCAAGAAGGAGAAGTTTAAAAAAAAAGAAGAAAGAAAAATGTTGAAGTTGGGTTTTGAACCCAAGACCTCGGGCTTGACCCGAGTCTTAACCGAAGTCAGCCAACCAACTGAGCTAAGCAAGTTTTGTTTATTATATGGAACAAATGGTATTTAAAGAATTAAAGAATAGTTGGTGACAGAAAAATAATTAAAAGGGGGAAAAAGTGCGCAGCGGAGGATTCGAAACCGCAACCCTTGATTTGGTCCAAACATGGCTGACCAACTGTTCCGCGGTTATTTCGTGAATAGATAAGAACATGTAATATTGTTAAGTTATAAAAGGACAAGTTAAGAGGGGGTTAAGTTATTTTTCTTTTCTCTCCCGTAACCTAATTCCTTCGCCTTTCCTCTCTCGCGCGCGCGACAGCGCTGTTCGGGCGACGGCGTCGGCGATCTTCGTGAGCGAAAACGAAGTCGAGGAAGCTAGGGCTTCTCCGACGAGCACCCCTCTCCGTGGAGTCTTCGTACCATCGGGCTCCTCTCGTCAAGAAGGAAGTCGGGAGCACGAAGAAGAGCCGGGATTGGGAGATCACCCGAACCCTAGAAGCACTAGGAGGTTTCTCCTTTGGCTGTGAGTCAAGGAAACGAAGGTAAGTCGCTACTCACCTGCAGTAGGATAGTTCCGGATTTCGATTCGTTTTGGTGTTCTCTTCCTTTTGTTTCGAATTTTTTGTGAAGAATGTGGTTTAGGGCTTACTGCCGTGAGTTGTTAAGGAGGAGGGAAAGAGGATTTTGTTTGGATGCTTTCTTGTTTTCCTTGAATTCGCAGCATGTAGAACAAGTATGGTTTTGAGGTTACAATAGCAATTTTCATTAGATTTGTTGGTTGTGACTTGATGAGAATGTCCGGGTTGAAGGGAAGCTTGCAATCTTGTGTTTTTCTTTGGTTGCCGTAGCACATAGCAGGAGGAACAATTACCACAGTGCAGTTTTGATTTGTTATCAATTCATTGGTATGTTGTTAGCCATTTTATCACTTATTACCTAACCGCAGCTTTAGTTTTCTTTTAAGTTGTGTAGATTAGCAATGAAAAGATTGTGTTCAGTGCTGGCTTTATAGATTCAGTGCAATGTGGATTAGATTGCTATTAGACCCCTTTCATCCATGCTCAGTACTGGTTTGGTTAGTGTGAATGGCTTTAAGGAATAAGTATAGTATGTAGATTAATTGTTAGCATTGCAGTTTATCTTGTTTAGCAGTGTAGATTCGTTGTTTCTTATCTTGAAGCATGCTTAAAGAATTTAGATTTGCTTCCCTTTGTTTTAATTCTGACATAGCATGCTTAAGGAATTCAGATGTGGTTTCCTTTATTTAATTCTGTTGTAGCATACTTAAATGTATTTCAGTTTTGGCATGAGGTTTATGTCTCTAGTTCTAGTTTGTTTTTCCTTAGAAGTTTCGAAGCTTATCCATGCTTAACTCAACTTGTAAAACTAGTAAATACCAGATGCATAAGAGTATGTTTGATTTCTGTTTAAGAGTTAATTATCATGAGGTTTTAAGTGTTGTACTATGTTATTTTTAGGCACTTCAATTTAGTATGACATGCAGATTTTATTAAGTTATAATACTGAATTTTATTAAGCATTTTTGTTGAGCTTAAGTGTAGATTTCTTTTGTATTCTATACATGATTATGTGTTACATAGTTAGTTTCATTCATAGATGCATATGAAAGATACCATAACAGTATTTTGGGATAAAGAAAAGTGTAAGAAAGATAAAGAAAAGTTTAAGAAAGATAAAGAAAAGAAAAGAAAAGGCCGAGGCCTTAAGTAGATCCCAAAGTCGAGACTTTAGGGATTTTTGGCACACAAGGTGCCTATTAAAATGCCAAGGCATTTAAAGAAGAAGTAATTAAGATTATAAGTATTTTACTTTTAAGAAGAGGCTAGTACCCGACATCCAAGAGCTTGTCGTTAAACAAATCCAGGTGTCCAATTCCGAGGTCTTGGCCCTGGTAGACCGAGGTCTGCTCTTTTAGGATTGGTGGCTCGCTACCCCAACCTATTAGGGAACGCGCATAAGATGGTACTATGCCTGGGCCCAAGAAGAAGTTGATTATTATTTTGAAGTATTATAAGTATAAGTTTTTGAAAGTTTTACATAAGTATAAAGTATTAAAGAATAAGTCTTTAAACAAGTGGAATAAGATTCAGAAGGTGTTTAGAATTCAGTAAGTTTAGCTTTCTTTATGCTAGCATGATTGTATAGCTTTGCTTTACATGCTTAGTCTTTTAGTATGTTTCTTTTACTAGTAGATGAGCATGAGTAGATTTCCTTTTGAGCATTCAGTTTTAGATTTCAGTATCTCCTCATGCATATCGAGATTTTGTGAGTTAGATAGCGCTTACTAAGCAAATTTTGCTTATAGACTACACTTCCTCTTACTGCAGATACAGGAAGGAAAAGATATAGAAAGGAAGGCGACAAGGTGGCGCGGATGGTGTGTGATGCCAGGACTATGGAAGCCTTGGGACTTAGTTTAGGAATTTATTAAGATTGTCATTTATAAAGAATGTATTAAATGAGTCATTTAGTCTTCCGCTGTTAGTTAATTATATGTGTATCTTGTTTCCTCTATTCATTACTTGCATGATTTGATTTCATTAAACTGCGTGGTGATGTTATTCATTTTTGTGTTTGATATGTGTTCCAGCCGCCTGTGGCTGTGTATATTATGTATGTATGTCAGTTTAAGGTCACCGGTACAAGGGAGACTCTGTCGAAATTTTTCGGTAGGGTTTCCATGTGATTTTTAATCATACCGGTTAAGTAGAGTTAGTAGTTAAGTAACGGTCATCCTTAGAGAGTAGTAGTAGTAAGAAGGGTGGTCGTTACAAGTTAAGTAAAGTTAGTTGCCCAGTAGTGCCCCGCCCTCACAGTCCAGTAGTGAGGAGGGTGGGGTGTTGCTAAGTGGTATCAGAGCAGTTCCTATTCTCCAGCATCACACATCAGCACCAACCTTACCGTCTTCAAGTAAGAAATTATTTAAATTTTTTTTTTAGTATGCTTTCTTTATTCTTTACAGTAAAGAGAAATCCTTAGAAGTATTAGATTATATGTACTGAATAGGGAGATGTTTAGATGTGCTTATAAAGTTAAGAATTCTGCTTAGTTTCTTTCTACATAACTAGATGTCAAGAAGAGGACATCCTCGTACCGCTTGTACTGAGAACTAAGTACAGGAGAACAAAAAGGACAGAGAAGTTATGGGTAATAGTGGATAGGAAAGTTAAGAGACTAAGGAATAAAGAAGTACCACTAGTGAAGGTCATCTGGCAGAACCAGAAGCACGAGGAAGTTACTTGAGAGCGTGAGGACAGTATGAGACGGAAATATCCAGAATTATTCTAAGTTCGAGGACGAACTTTTTATAAGATATGGGGAATTGTAACCACCCAAAATTCCTCATTACAAGTCCTAATAGTGGTTAAAAATATTTAGAAATACTTTAGAAAAATTCTAGAGATTTTTAGAAATTTTTAGAGTATTTTTATGCAATTTTTGGAGGTCATTTGGTAGTTTTACTAAACGAAAGAAGTTTCGACAAAAAAATATCAAAACCGAGATTCGAACCCGAGACCTCCGGCCGAACCAAGCTTTAAGCGAGTCTAGCTGACCAATTGTGCAAGCAGTCGTTACTGATTAAAAGAAGCATGAAATGTATTTAAGTAGTAGAAGTTGATAACAGGAAATAATAGGAAGAAAAAGGTTGCAGCCGAGATTTGAACCCACGAGCCAAACCTTATGCAATGCGCGACTGACCAAGTGTCCCAGCGAAGGTTGCTGATTAAAAAAGGTAATGAAATTTATTTAAGTAATAGTTAATAGGAAATGGAAAATAAATGGGAATAAAAGGGGCGCCTGAGGAATCAAACCTGCAACCTCTGACCCGGTCAAAGATTTGGCTAAGCTAGAATCCAAGCAGAGGTTCTGTTTAGAAAAAAAATAAAAATTTATTTAAGGAGTTAATAGAAATACTAGGTTATAAAAGGGATAAGTTAGGAGAGGGTTTTATTCCCGTGACCTAAACCATTCTCTCCTTCTCTTCTGTATGCGACGGCGGAGCTCGGGCAGAAAACAAAAGATAGTTAGGGCATCGTCTCCGGCGGTCGGCCAAGGTCCTAGAAGCCCTTCTTGTTCGGTTGTGAATCCAAGAAGCAAGGTAAGTGCTTCTCACCTGCACTAGGAGTAGTTTCGAACCTTTGTTCTTCTTGAATTCGAAGCATGAGAAGCGCTTAGTGCAGATTTTTAATTAAGCCAATAGTGCAGATTTTAATTAAGCTTATAGTGCAGATTTTTATGTAGGCTTATAGTGCAGATTTTAATTAAGCTTGTAGTGTAGATTTTTAATTAAGCCTATAGTGCAGATTTTAATTAAGCTTATAGTGCAGTTTTTTAATTAAGCTTATAATGTAGATTTTTATTTAATCTTATAGTGCAGATTTTAATTAAGCCTATAGTGCAGATTTTAATTTAGCTTATAGTGTAGATTTTTATGTAACCTTATAATGCAGATTTTAATTAAGCTTGTAGTGCAGATTTCTCAGAGCTTAAAATGCAGATTTCTTTAGAGCAGATTTCTTTAGAGCTTGTAGTGTAGATTTCTTAAAGAGCTTATGGTGCAGATTTCTTTAAAGTTTATAGTGCAGATTTTTTTGTGGAACTTGTAGTGCAGATTTTTGGTGGAATTTATAGTGGAATTTTTGGTGGAATTTATATTGCAGATTTTTGGTGGAACTTGTAGTGTAGATTTTTGGTGGAACTTATAGAGTAGTTTTAAAGAAAAAGATTATAGTGCAGTTTGGTTAAGTATTATAGTGTAGAATTTATGTTGCATAGTATGCTGAAATAGTGTAGCATAGAATGCAGAATCTTGATTAGTATAGTATGCAGAATTTTGATTAGCATAGTATGTAGATTTTTGTTTATGCATTTCAAAGTTAAAATTTGTTTAAACATTTCAGTTTTTTAAAGAAGAATTCTTTTATTAGAGGTATTAACAAGTATAAGAAAGATAAAGAAAAGAAAGAAAAAGGCCAAGGTCTTAAGTAGATCCCAAAGTCAAGACTTTAGGGATTTTGGCACACAAGGTGCTCGTTAAAATGCCAAGGCATTTAAAGAAGAAATAATTAAGATAAATCAGCTTATAAATCAATATTTTACTTTTATCAGTGGCACTGTGCTGAACTCTCAGTTGTCATTGGGTTGAGCTCCCATAGTCGTCCCTATGTTTAGATAACCTAGTATGTTGGACTCTTAGTTGTCCTTGGGTTGTGCTCCTATAGTCGTCCCTAGGTTTAGATAACTTAGTAAACCCTACTAGATTCGGGACTAGCTACCTTGGGTCTAGTTAGGGATACGTGCATAGCAAGTACAGTTGTCGGGCCCATCAGCAGCATGATTATTATTTTTATCTATTATGAAAATAGTTTTCAAAACATCACAAATCAGTTACGTGAATACAGTTAAGATTCAGCATTAGCCTAGTATCAGTTTAGCTTAGTTTATATATTAGTTCAATTAAACTTATTATTCTGAAGTATAAAAGGATAAGTTTTGAACAAGTAAAATAAGCTTTACATGTTTAGCATTTTAGCATGTCTTGTTCTTTTGCTATTAGATGAGCATGTGTAGTATTTCCTTTAAAGCATTCAGTTTTAGATTTATTTTATTCACATGCATATTCGAGTTTTGTGTGTTAGATAGCGCTTACTAAGCAATTTTGCTTATAGTTGCATTTCCTCTTACTGCTGATAAAGGAAAGGAAAAGTTATAGCAAAGGAAGGCGACAAGGAGGTGCGGATGGATGTGTGATGCTTGGACTATAGAAGCCTTGGGATTTAGCATAAGAATTTATTAACAAAGAGTTGAGTAGAATGTATTAGATGAGTCATTTAGTCTTCCGCTGCTAGTTAATTGTATGTTTTGAGTTCTCTGAGAGTTTTAGGAATTACTATCAACATGTGAACAAGGATAGTTAAGTAAAGTTAGTAGTCTAGTAGCACCCCGCCCTCACAGTCCAGTAGTGAGGAGGGTGGGGTGTTACAGATCTCGACTCCGAAGCATCGATCAATGAAAACAAAGCAGTATTATTGGTAAGAAAGCTAAATAAATTTGTTAAAACTAATAAATTTAAATCGCAGTTGAGAAAGCATTAACGCAACAAAAGGACGGTCTGATACTACAACTGCAACAAGGAAGGGCACATCAAGGATGACTGCCCCAAACTGAAGAAAAAGAACAAAGAGAAGCCTCAAAAACCAATGTCCTTTACACGCAAGAGCTTGAAGGCTATATGGGATGATTCTTCATTCTCCGAGTCAGATGCCGAAGCTTTCTCGGGACTAGCACTGGTGGCCAACCACCTCTTCGAAGATGATTTGGACTCAGAGATGAGCATTGATCAAGGGGGAGAATCAGAAGAAGAAATCTATGATGAAGGGGGAGCATCACCAAGTGAGGTAAGTAAGGTACGTGACTTCACTCCTTCTCAGTCTTTTAAGTTTATCAAAGTACTTACTAAAGACTTAGTCAAATCAGAAAAAGAAATTTCAAATTTAAAAACAAAGTCAGAAAATTTGAATTTAGAAAATTAGAAATTAAATTTGGAAATTGAAAATTTGATAACTGAAAATTCATGTTTAAAAACTAATGATTTTCAAAAAAAAAAAAATTAATGTATATGGAAAATTAAACTAGTATATTAGAAAACATCAGGGTCAACTTAGAAGAATACCTAAAGGATATGTACCCTCTAAGTTTTTTACCAACCCTATTGGAAGGAACCTTTACTGGGTTCCTAAATATTTGCTAGTTTAAAATTTTCTTTTAGTTAAAAGCTTACAGTGAGAAAATTAAACATTGAGTATATTTATGAAATCTTTGTTTAAGGAAGTGGTTGTTGTTCCAATAATCAAGAAGGCCTAGTGCCTTGCCACGACCTGGAAGCCGAAATATCGAAATAAAATGTTTAATTAACTTTATGATAAAAGCATTAAAATTAGAATTAAATAATGCTTTGAAAAGTTTTTAAACATTGTCTTAGAAATTCTTCAAAAATATTTTTTAAAATGTTTCTTGAAAGTTTTACTTAGAAAAATTCCCATTTCTCTTTAATTAAGATCTTTTCTGAAATTTGATTTATCTAAGCTAAGTTTTTTTGAAAATAATATTAAAATTTCACTTAGCAAAGTTTTTCAAAATGACTTAGAAATTTTTTTAACCCCATTTTTGTTGTGATCAAAGTGGGAGAATTAAGTAACAAGTTTAGGGGGAGTTAGGAAAATTAAATTTTTTATTTATATTCTTTTTACATAAAATGTTAGTTTAGTAATTTTCTTAAAATTACTATATGTTTGTTTTTTCCCCTAACTTAAACTTGCGTTGATGCACATCAAAAAGGAGGAGATTGTTGGACCCCGTGGTTGTTTTGATGTGGTCAACCAAGTTTAGGTTAGGTCATGTTTGTCTGATCCCTGTGTCTAAGTGTGCAGGAGCTTAGGAGCGCAGGAAGTCGAGCGAAAGATGCAACTAGCGAGAAGGACGGCATGGGAAGGCAGCCGATGGGCTCGGTGCGTCCGAAGGATAAGAAAGTTACGGAAGAGTACACCGGTGGGCGTGAAGAATGTGCGCGATGTTCGAGGGGCGTAATGCCGGGACGGAAGACTGCTCGAGGAGAAGGCGGGGAATTGGGTTCGGGTGAGCCCTATTCCGGTTGGCCAAAATCACGCAAGCAAACCGAACCAGAGCAAGTCAACCGGGAGTTGACTTGACAAGTGTTCGGTCGACCGAATGCCATGATCGGTCGACCAAACCCCTATCTTCAGAAGACAGCCGTTGCAGCCACATCAGCATCCAACCGTTGGTTGATCGGTCGGCCGAACCTTCTGATCGGTCGACCGAACCTTCTGATCGGTCGACCGAACCGAAGATAATCAGAGACTTGGTCGTGCGCTTTGATCGGGTCATATCGAGTGGAGACCGTTGGCTGATCGGTCGACCGAACACAAGGATCGGTCGACCGAACCTAAGCTCGATTCAGAGAGACTACACCTGGATGAAACACTGGGAAAGTACAGCAGGTTCGGTCGACCGAACCTGGGGATCGGTCGGCCGATCCCTCTCGAGTCAAAACCTGATCCCGAAGATCTGGTGATGTGATAATTCTTGGAACCACTATATAAAGGGGTCTAGAACAACTATTCGACATAAACGAGACAACTCTATACATTCATTTCCCAAGCAACTACTGTGCTTTCCAATTGTGTAAAAGGCTTCTGCGCCTTTATAGAAGGAGACTCTACTAGTGCGCCTATTCAACCGCCTTGGATTAACAACCTTCTTGGTTGCAACCAAGTCAAAACCGCTAAGTCGTCTCTTTTTTTTCTGTCAGTCATTTTATTATTCCTGTTGCTTTATCTTTGAGTTGAAAGTTTGAGGAGGGTATACTTTTTTTTTGTAGGCAATTCACCCCCCTCTTGTCGGCTACGCTGCACCATCACGGACTGTCTGTAACATAATAAAAACAGAGTAAGTAAGTATGGACGATAAATATATCTCCATATAGCTTATAAGACAGGGCGAGAACAAATATTTCAAGGATATTAATAATAACTTAATGAAGGTATCTGTGGTATACGATTGTATAACAGGTTTGCTAATTCAGCGGGAAGAATGTTTCCAGACTCTTCTACAGGCACTAGGAGACAAAGAAGGTACATCTGGGGTACAAAAAAGATTCCTTAAAAGTTATTTTCTGCAAGTACATGGCTTACGTCATCTCATAACAAACTTTAACAAACCGGGGTCCACTTCATGACTACGGAGATTATATGAAGTGGTATAAAAAGGGGAATCCTCTCCGTTGGCCAGGTATGTTCACGCTCACCACACTCACAACCATTCATTACAAACCCTAATTTTCGATCATTGTTCATCTTCTTCCTTCTTTCCACACTAAGAGAGATCACTGAATTGAGCGTCGGAGGGCCTAGCCAGGGATTCCCACCCCGGTCTTAGGTCACTAACAATAGTATTGGTTGGTCTCTGGTGCGCAGGAAGTCAGGAAATCTCCAGATCTTGGTGTTCTTCGATGAAGCCCTCCTTTCGTCCTTGAATCTTCATATAAGGAGGGTGTTCGGTGATTTTATTCTAGCAGATCCGCTCTGGTTTTCTCGGATCGGAATTCTCAAGTGTTCTTCTTCATCAACAGTAAGTTCTCTCCCCAGCTTTTCATTTTGTCAAGCTTCTCAGACAGGATCAACATGGTTACTCTAATGATGTTCAAGTGACTCACCATAGCCTAGAAGTTTATCCAAAGAATGCTTATTTGTTGAGCCCAAAACTAAACCTGAATCTAACACAAAATTAAACCAAACCCTAAATCTGAATCAAATTCATCTCACAAAATTATAGGATTCTCTTATTGAAAATGTAAATCAGGTGAGATGACTATGGACTCAATTAAATTTAATTATTAAAATAAAATAAAATAAAATTTAATTAAATTAAATCAAAATTAAATTAAATCAAATTAAATCAAATCAAATTAAATTAAATTTACTTGAAAAACTATTTTTAAAAAAATTAAAAATTCTTTTAAAAATTCTTTTAAAATATTTTAAAAATTATTTTAAAAACTTTAAAAATTATTGTAAAAAAATTATTTTAAAATCTTTTAAAAATTATTTTACAAACTTTAAAAATCATTTTAAAAATTCTTATAAAATCTTTTAAAAATTATTTTAAAAACTTTAAATTTTTTTTAAAAATTCTTTTAAATTCTTTTAAAAATTATTTTAAAAACTTTAAAAATTATTTTAAAATCTTTTAAAAATTATTTTAAAAACTTTAAAAATCATTTTAAAAATCTTTTAAATGTTTTTAAAATTATTTTAAAAATTTTAAAAATCATTTTAAAAATTCCTTTAAAATCTTTTAAAAATTATTTTAATTTTTTTTTAAAAAAATAATAATTATAATCATAATGATAATTATTTTATAAGTAGTTTTACCTAAACAAAATGATAATCAAAACTTAAACTAACCTTCAACCCCTACTTATTGTAGGAAACGAAGTGGATCTTGGGCAGTGGTTGCTCCAAACACATAACTGTGGATCACACCAAGTTCACACAACGTACCTATAAAAGTTTAGGAACATTCCCTTTAGAAACAATGGCAAACTCAAAGGTAATTGGTATATGTAATATTGAGCTCAAAATTGACTTTATTATTACAAATGTTCTACTTGTTGAAAATTTCAAGTATAATCTCCTAAGTATCAGTCAATTGTGTAACAGTATAAGATTAGGTTCTTATCCTCAGAATTCTTAATCAAACACCTAAATAATCCTATGATAAGTCTAAAAGGGTTTAGAAAAGATAACATCTATGCAATTAACTTAACCACTTCTTCAATTAAGTGTTATTTAACACAAAAGGAAGAAACTTGGTTATGGCATAGAAGAATATCACACACTAATTTTAGAAATATAAGTAAATTAAATGGATTAGTTAGAGGTTTACCAAAATTACCTAACTTAGACTCAACAATATATAATGCTTGTCAACAAGGTAAACAAACAAAATTTACTCACAAACCAACTAATCAAACTCAAACCAACTCAATACTAGAACTTCTACACTTAAACTTATTTGACTCTCATGGAGTCAAATCAATAAATGGCAGTTTATATTGCCTAGTAATAATAGACAACTATTCTAGGTTTACTTGGGTAAAATTCTTAAAAAATAAGACTGAAACTTTTGAAATTTTTACAAACTTTTGCAAACAAGTTGAAAATGAAAAAGGACCATAAAATTAAAAGAATTAGAAGTGATAATCGGGGAGAATTCAAAAATCATAAGTTTGATAAATTTTATCTTGAAAATGGATATCATCACGAATTTTCGTGTCCTAAAACCCCCCAACAAAATGGAATAGTAGAAAGAAAAAATAGAACCTTACTTGAAGCTTCTAGAACTATGCTGAATGAATATAATCTACCTAAGTATTTTTGGGCAGAAGCTGTCAGTACAACCTGCTATGTCCAAACTAGAACAACAATAAATAAAATACATAATAAAACATTTTACAAAATTTATTATAATAAACAACCAAATATAAAATACTTTAAAGTATTTGGGTGTCCAGCCTTCATCTTAAACATAAGAGAGTGCTTAGGAAAATTCACCTCTAAAACAGAAGATGGAATTTTTGTAGGATACTCCCTAAACAGTAGAGGGTATAGAATATATAATATGGTTACATCAAGAATTGAGAAACTACTAATGTAAAATTTGAGGAATCCAAACAACAAACCCAACCTCAACCAATTGAATTTATCCAAGAAAATAGCGATCAAGAAGGAGCCAATGATTACGAAGAAGAAGAAGAACCTTTAGAAAATCAACCGCCTAGAACTATAAGAGTCAACCCAAATCATCCAATTGATCAAATAATTGGTGATCCATAGTTAAGGGTTCAGACTAGGTCATCTTTTAGGAACCTAAGTTAAATTTCCTTGATTTCAAAAATTGAACCTAAAACCATAGTTGAATCATTACTTGACCTAGACTGGGTCATAGCTATGCAAGAAGAACTAGCTCAATTTAAACGTAATGAAGTGTGGGACTTAGTACCACCACCCAAAAATAAGAAAATAATAGAAACCAAATGGGTGTTTAGAAACAAACTAAGCGAAACTTTGGAAATTAGGCTAGACTAGTCGGTAAGGGGTTTAGTCAGATTGAAGGACTTGACTATGATGAAACTTATGCCCCAGTAGCTAGACTAGAGTCCATTAGAATGTTACTCAGTTATGCATCCCATAAAGGGTTCAAACTGTATCAAATGGACGTTAAATCTGCCTTTCTAAATGGGTTGATCAAAGAGGAGGTCTATGTAGGCCAACCACCTGGGTTTGAATGTCTAGAGCACCCTGACTATGTCTTTAAATTAAAGAAAGCCTTATACGGATTTAAGCAAGCACCCAAGGCCTTGTATGAAAGGTTAATCTCTTACCTTATATCCAAAGGGTTTAACCATGGTCAAATTGACCCGACCCTATTCGTTAAAATAATAAAAGAGGACATATTTATAACCCAAATCTATGTAGATGATATAATTTTTTGCTCAACTAATTCAGAATTTTTAAAAGAATTCACAAACTTAATGGAGCAAGAGTTTGAAATGAGTTTAGTAGGAAAATTAACTTACTTTTTAGGATTACAGATCAAACAAACAAATGAAGGAAATTATATTTATCAACAAAAATATACCAAAAAATTACTTAAAATATTCGGGATGGAAAATACTAATGAAATAAAAACACCTATGGTCGTTAATACTGTTGAAGCAGGAAGCATCCGACGATCGAACCCCTGTTTTGATAATGGAAAAGGGTTCAAAGTTAAGTTAAGAGACTGTTAATATTTTATTTATGACTATTATGTGCTAACTTTATTTTGTAAGGTATGTGTTTGGGACTAACACATTTTGCATGAACAAAGGAGCAAGTCATACTTCGGATGAACAGTGTCCGAGGCGCCTCCATGGAGCTTGGAGGCGCCTCGAGTGCAAGGATGAAGCTGGTTGCGAAGTGGAGCTAGAGACACCTTCATGTGAATTGGAGGCGCCTTCAGGTGGATAACGGGCAGTAAGCAGAGGCTTATCGCAGAGTTGATTTCGGGATATAATTTCGCGTTGGAGGCGCCCTGGAGTTTGATCGAGGCACCTTGAACACCCTATATAAGAGGGTCTCGACCAGCATCTAGATATATCACATTCTAAGCTATTCCTCTGCTACAAGCTACTAACGAGATGATCCCGAAGTGCTGCAACAACATCCCGACAACTCGAAGCTTTAGTTTTCAGTATTCTGTTGTCGATATAAAGTTTCTTTATTGCTTTTACATTGTACTTAGTTTGTAATAACATTTTCCGTGCTTATAGTTGTTGCCCACCGGAAGCGATCAACGATCGCGGGCCTTGGAGTAGGAGTCGCCACAGGCTCCGAACCAAGTAACCAACTTGTGTTCGCGTTTGTTCTTTTTCCTTTCCGCTGCGTTTATCTACTCGATACATTTTAAATCGAACGAAATAGCCACGAGCGCTATTCACCCCCCCCCCCCCTAGCGCTTCTCGATCCAACAATTGGTATCAAAGTGGGATCGCTTTGATTTGGTGCAACCACCAATTAAGCATATTTTTTTATTGTTATTTTCAGTTTTATGGAGTGAATTAGAATTAGCTTAATAGCTACATTCTAATTCTTTTTACGAATTAGTTTTTTGCTCGTAATTGGTGCAACACCACTCGAGCTCGTTGTTTTAACTTTATTCCCGCACTACTAATCCAAGACCTAGTTTTGGGACATCTTGTTCTATTTTGTACTTTCATATTAACTAAATGGCCAAGCAAGAAGGATACAACATCGTTCGTCCCCCGCTCTTCACTGGAGAAGATTTTGGGTACTGGAAGGGATGAATGGAAAACTTCCTAAAGATCCCGTTCGAGATGTGCATGATCGTCAAGACTGGATTCCAACTGCCAACCGATGAAGACGGCAAGCCTACACCCTGCGAGAACTGGGAACCAGCACTAATCAAGAAGGTGGAAGTCAATGCTAGAGCGACCTGCACCCTCCAGTGTGGACTGACCAAGGAGGAGCTCAACAGAGTTGGTCCATTTTCAACCGCAAAAGAGCTATGGGAGAACCTGATTGAATTGCACGAGAGCACCTCCGACACCAAGGTAAGCAAGAGAGATTTATTATTTAATAAATTATATAATCTCAAAATGCAGGAAGGAGAGACAGCAAGTTAACTCCATGCACGTATTCAAGATATTCTCAACTCCCTCCACGCGATTAGGCAAAGGCAAATTTAAATCTAAACTAAAAATATTAGGGGGAGGCAATAAAAAATAAAAAATAAAGGTCAATAATTTAGGGCGAGGCTCCAAAATAGCTGGCACCTCCAAAACTAACCTACCCTGTCACGCCCCCAAAGGAGTACCTACTGAAAAATTTCAGCAGCCTCTCCCCTGTACCGGTGATAATCTGAAGCATAAATACATACAAAATATATATCAGCCACATACGGCTGGAATATGTACACAACCACGTAGTTATAATCACATCCCACTCGGCTGGAATGAAATAATCACAACGACGCAGTTATATAAAAAGCAGCCCACATGGCTGTACTAAAAACACAGCGGAAAAACGAAGGAAAGCCCACATAAACCAAATAAATACAATGCATGTCAGCACAACTTAAACACAAATACAACACCAAAACCATACGATAGCCACATGGCTAAACACAAATACAATGCCAAAAATAATAAAAGGATATACAAAGGAAAACAAACACTAGGTGAAACTATCTTCGGATATGACGTAGGACCCAGCAGATAGGATACTCCGAGCGACACCAACCATCTACAAGCTACCTGAAAACATAAATGTATACATACGGTGGTGAGTATAGGTAACTCAACGGGTAATAGACAAGATAATGCATGGTCCTGATGTGCGTAGATTATATACTCTTTTATGCATGTTTTTACGCACATTTACATACTTTGAGCATGCTTGATCTATGCACTTTTATACTTCCAGCTTTCCTTTTAGCATATTTACTCTTTTGGTTCGGAGATCTGCTTTTTGTGCATTTTTCGTACACAAGAGTCGAAATTGGTGAAGATTATGCATCCTCGGGCAAGCTTGGAAGGAATTGAAGGGAGAGAGCATCAGGTCGTGTACCACACACGGCCGTGTAGTTTTAACAGGAAGGGAAGAGGACATGGCCGTGTGAATCTCACACGGCCGTGTCTTGATTTGAAGAAATTAGAGCAGATGCCTTACATGGCCATGGAGATCTACACGGCCGTGTGTCTAGAGGGCAAGAAGGTGGTGGCCGTGTGCACCACGCGACCGTGCAGCATTGGCAGAGAAGGAACTGGACATGGCCGTGTGAATCTCACACGGCCGTGTCAGGGGCCGTGTGGCGATGTGGCGCCCGATTTCCTCCTCTATTTAAACCCTCCTTCATGAATTGAAAGGGGATCTCTCCCCCTTTGGGAGAAGGCAAGATTTGGTGGTATCCTCCCATTCTTGGGAGGATTTCTGGGCGATTCGAGGGGAGTTCTCGACGATTTCGACTCCGGAGCGAGGATTGGATCCGAAGACGAGGCTTCTTCGTAGATAAGTTTTCTCTTTCCCCCTTTTCTTGGTTCCTTGGATTGGGGATTTAAGAAATGCTTGTAATCTTTATTTCTTCGGGTATTCTTCCTCGATTCATGGAGTAGATCTTGTATTCTAGAATTAAGGGAGTATTTGTATGATGGATTGATGTAATCTCTTATAGATTTGTCATTTTCTTGTTTCAATGACATTGTCTTGCTTGTATCAATTAGATCTTGAATGATTAATGGTGATTTGTGCTTAATTCTCATTCTTGATTGATTGTTTGGATTTCTTGTGGACTTTGTAAAGATAAACTCTCACTCGATCATCCGAGGGATCCATGTGACAGGTGCAAGCCCGTGTAAGGATGTTTGAGAGATAATCTTGAAGAGGAAATAGGAATATTCAAGAGAGTAGGATGGATCTTATGATTAGTTTCTTGTATCTTGATAGATTAATAAGTTGTGGGCTTCTATGTTGATATCCGAGGAAGGCATAGTAATAGGTGCGCTTCTGTGTAAGGACAATGTAGGTTCACGTCTAATTGATCATATTTAGATACATTTCTCAGTCCTTAGCCGGTTTTCTATTGCAAGAGAGAATCGGCAACTTTCTACAAGTGTTTGGCAATTGAGGGATAAGAATTGGTGAACCATTTACATTCAAGAAATCTTACAAAGAAACCGAAACTCCTAGAATCTCCCTTTATCATAACCCAAAACACTAAACTCTTGTTTGTTGATCTTTAATATTAGATTTGTTTACCTTCACTTTGCATTTGAAACAATTGGATAGTTGTTTAGCTATTCGCATTGAGACATTTCTAGTGCTTATTCCAGTCCCTGTGGATACGATAATCTTTTATATTACTTGCGGAGGGTAACAAGTTTTTGGCGCCGTTGCCGGGGATTGCGCTATAACATTAGGAATTATCAATTGAGTTAGACTAAACATAACATTTGTTTTCCTTACATATTGCATAGTTGTAACTAATCATTAGATTTCTGTTTTTACTTTCTTGTATAACTTTGACTTCTTGTTAATTCTTTTTGTACAAATTCAATTATGCATTTTTGATTCTTTTATTTTTCTTTTTTTGTTGAATTGTCATTTGCTATCTTGTTCTTGTGTATGCGAAGATCTAACTTTGCAGGGGAATTCTTTCCTTTTGACATTGAGATTGACAGAACTTTCCATAAAGAAGAATTCTGCAAAGGCAAATAGAAGAACAAGAATATCTAAACATGGTGTGCAAGTCACTAGGAGATTATGGAGCTCCGAAGTCTGCAAAACAATTGGGAGCAATTGTTTACCCTAACATACAAGCAAGAAATTTTATACTCAAACCATCTTTTGTTTCCATGGTTCAGAAAACTCAGTTTGGAGGATTGGAGATTGAGAACCCTTATTCCCATTTGATGGAGTTTTATAGATATTGTTATACTTTGAAATATGAAGAAGTTTCATCTGATATTGTTCAGCTGCTTGCTTTTCCTTTTAGCCTGAAGGATGCTGCAAAAAGATGGTATAATTCTCTAAAGTCTCAAAGTATCAAAACATGGGATGAGTTAGAGCAAAAATTCCTTGACCAATATTTCCCTCCAAGGAAAACTACTTATTTGAAAAGTCAAATTTTAAATTTTAAGCAATTGGATGGAGAAAAATTATACCAAGCCTGGGAAAGATATTCTTCTCTTCTGCAGTTATGTCCACATCATGGAATTGAGAAATGGTTAATTATGCATTTGTTCTATGTTGGGCTTTCTTTCTCAAATAAGAATCAACTGGATTTAGCATCTGGAGGATCATTTTTGAAAAAAAATCTAGAAGAAACTTTTGAGATAGTTGGCAGAATTACGCAAAATTCCAATGATTGGGCAGAGCAAGATAGCTCATTCTTAACAATGGATATCATTAGAGAAAAGGATGATATTGAAAAAGGGCTTATCTTGAATCAAAACGATTTCCAAACATTATTTCCTTGGTGCTGTGAATCATTATCAAAAATGTTTGGTGAAAAAGAATTTTCAACAGAAAAGGGGGTATGTCTTGGTGATCATAAGGAGGATGATCTGTCTTTAGATAATGAAGAGTTTTTAGAAGAAAGCTTGGCTAAGGAGGAGACTATGTTGATAGAACAAGAGCCAGTTTTACCAGAAATAGTACCACCTCAACTTGAACTTAAACCATTACCACCAAATCTTAAATATGAATTTCTTGGGCCGAATTCTACTTATCCAGTTATAATTAATGCTCAGTTAAATGAGTTTGAAACAAAGAGACTGTTGGATGAGTTAAGGTTGCATAGAAAGGCCATTGGATATACAATTGATGATATAAAAGGGATTAGTCCATCTCTCTGTATGCATAGAATTTTACTTGAAGAGGGGTACAAGAACTCAATTGAGCATCAAAGGAGACTAAATCCAAATTTAAAAGAGGTAGTAAAGAAGGAAGTGATTAAACTTCTTGATGCAGGGATTATTTACCCAATTTCGGATAGTGAATGGGTGAGTCCAGTCCACGTGGTTCCAAAGAAAGGAGGAATGACTGTTATCAAGAATGAAGAAGATAAGCTAATTTCAACACGAACAGTGACGGGGTGGCGAATGTGCATTGATTATCGGAAGTTGAATAAAGAAACAAGGAAGGATCATTTCCCTTTACCATTTATTGATGAAATGCTTGAAAGATTAGCTAAACATTCCTACTTTTGTTACTTGGACGGATATTCTGGATTTTTTCAAATTCCAATTCATCCTCAAGACCAGGAGAAGACTACTTTTACTTGTCCTTATGGTACCTTTGCTTATCGTCGGATGCCATTTGGGCTTTGTAATGCTCCAGCCACTTTTCAGAGATGCATGATGGCAATTTTTTCAAATTTAATAGAAAAAATTATCGAGGTTTTCATGGATGACTTCTCAGTTTATGGAAATGACTTTGATTCTTGTTTGTCAAATCTTTCTACTGTTCTAAAAAAGTGTGAAGATACAAACCTAGTGTTGAACTGGGAAAAATGTCATTTTATGGTTAAGGAAGGAATAGTTTTGGGGCATAAAATTTCAGAGCGTGGTATTGAGGTAGATCAAGCAAAAGTGGAAGTAATAGACAAATTACCCCCACCCATCAATGTAAAAGGAGTTAGGAGTTTTTTAGGACATGCTGGTTTCTATAGACGTTTTATTAAGGACTTTTCAAAGATTTCCAAGCCATTAACTAATCTGTTGGTTAAAGATGTTGAGTTTTGTTTTGATAGCGAATGTATTGAAGCCTTCAATAAAATCAAGAGTGCTCTTACAACAGCTCTAGTCATTCAAGCACCTGATTGGGATCTTCCTTTTGAAATAATGTGTGATGCTAGTGATTTTGCTGTAGGAGCAGTGTTGGGACAACGAAGAAATAAGATTCTACATGCGATACATTATGCAAGTAAAACACTTGATGCAGCCCAAGTAAACTATTCTACTACAGAAAAAGAATTATTGGCAGTGGTATTTGCTATTGATAAATTTAGATCCTATCTAGTAGGATCAAGAGTAATAGTATATACTGATCATGCAGCTATTCGGTATCTACTTGGAAAGAAAGACGCTAAACCTAGGTTAATCAGGTGGATTTTACTTTTGCAAGAGTTCAACCTTGAGATTAGGGATAAGAAAGGAGCTGAAAATGTAGTAGCGGATCATTTGTCTAGAATATCTCAAAAGTCAGAAAATGAGGTGGATTTTGATGTACCTATTGATGACATATTCCCGGATGAACACTTATTAGCTTTATCAAGTGTGAAAACTCCTTGGTACGCAGATTTTGTTTATTTCCTTGCTAGTGGAGTGTTACCTCCAGATTTTTCTCATCAACAAAGGAAAAAGTTTTTTTCAGAAGTTAAGAATTATGTTTGGGATGAACCTCTCCTGTATAAGAAGTGCAATGATGTGATTTATCGAAGATGTATACCTGAAGAAGAAGTTAGAGATATCTTGTTTCATTGCCATTCTTCGTCCTATGGAGGACATTTGGGTAGTTCAAAAACGATTACGAAAATTCTTCAAGCAGGATTTTATTGGCCAACCTTATTCAGGGATGCTAAGTTGTTTGTTCAGTCTTGTGATCAATGTCAGAGAACTGGGAATATAACTAAAAGAAATGAAACGATGTTAAATTACATTCTTGAGGTTGAGTTATTTGATGTTTGGGGAATTGATTTCATGGGACCTTTCCCTCTTTCATATGGGAATAGGTATATTCTTGTGGCGGTAGATTATGTGTCCAAATGGGTAGAAGCTGTGGCATCTCCTACGTGCGATGCGAAAACAGTTATCAAATTATTTAGGAGTATTATCTTTCCAAGATTTGGGGTGCCAAAGGCAGTCATTAGTGATGGAGGATCACATTTTATAGAGAAACAGTTTGAAAACTTACTTAGAAGATATGGAGTGAAGCATAAAGTAGCAACACCTTATCATCCTCAAACTAATGGGCAAGCTGAGATATCTAACCGGGAAATTAAGTCCATATTGGAAAAGACTGTATCCACTTCAAGAAAGGATTGGGCATTGAAATTAGATGATGCTTTATGGGCATATCGAACTACTTATAAAACTCCTATTGGGATGACCCCATTTCGATTAGTTTATGGTAAGCCTTGCCATCTTCCAGTTGAACTAGAACATAAGGCTTATTGGGCAATTGCAAATTTGAATATGGATTTAAAGGAAGCAGGGGAGAAAAGGAAGCTTCAGTTGAACGAACTTGATGAATTAAGGATGGATGCATATGAGCATGCTAAATCTTACAAAGAAAGGACGAAGAAATGGCATGATCAGCACATTCTTCGTAAAGACTTTAATGTAGGAGATTTGGTTTTGTTGTTCAATTCAAAATTAAAACTTTTTCCTGGGAAGCTTAAGTCAAGGTGGACGGGTCCATATGAGGTAAAGAAGGTTTATCATTTTGGAGCTGTAGATATTTGGAACAAAGATTTTGGGATAATTAAGGTAAATGGTCAACGTTTGAAAAAATATATTCATGGTACGAAAATAGAAGAGGTACAAAGGTTGTATTTTTCTGAACCTCGCCCTCCAGATTGAATTCTTTTAGCTAGTATAAATTCATTTTGTTGGTTTTTACTTGTTTTTAATTTTGTTTTCAGGTTAAGCCATGACATTCAAGGGAGGTGTTTGGGCCGTGTCATCTAGACACGACCGTGTAAGATATCCCTAGGAGAAAAAGGTCTAGGTCGTGTCCCAGACACGGCCGTGCGAAGAAACGCGTGAAAGAAGAGGTTTAGGTCGTGTCCCAGACACTGCCCGTGTCTGGAATCCAAAGAAGAAAGAGAAGGGGGCCATGTCATAGACACGGCCGTGCGATGAGAAATGAATATGGCCGTGTGATATCACACGGCCTGATCCACATCTTTTTAGGGAATTAGGGCACGGGGTGTGGGCGGCACACGGCCGTGTACCGCCGCTCGTTCCTCTTTCCTATTTTCCCATTTCTAAAGGTTTAAACTACTTCTTCTAATTTTTCTTTCTCATTCTTCTTAAGGAGATTTGATTTTCTTCCGTGGAAAACGTGATTGAGGAGATTTCAGCCACAAGAAAAGGGAAGGAGAAGGTGGTTGCAAGAAAGGAGAGGAATGTTTGCTTTAAAGGTATTTCTAATGACTTTGGTATTGTTTTCTCTAGTGATGAGCAACGGTATAGATATTCTTCTTTATGTAAACGACCTCTTTTAGGCACTAGGTTTCTTGATGTTGAAACTTTAGAAACTTTGGGGTTTAAGGATGATTTAGTTTGGTTATTTGAAAGGATAGGATGGAGTGGTTTAGTGAACATAAAATGTCCTACTTATCCTAGAATTGTTTTTGAATTTTTAAGATCAATAGAGGTTGATAATGTTCAAGGTGGGGGGAAGTTTAAATTTTGTTTGTTTAATGAAAGTTATGAATGGACGTTGGGAGATTTTAATACTTGTTATGAATTGCCAAAGAATGATGTGTGTGTGATTTTGCCCCAATTTGAGAATTCATATTTTTGGCGACAAATTTCTGAACAACCGCTATTTGATCCTCATAATTCTAGAGTTTTCCAAATTATCAATCCTATTTTTAAATATGCTTACTTATTCATGAAAAACACTATATTTGGAAGGGAGGACAAAGAGGGATCAGTAAGACTTATAGATTTGTATTGTTTGTGGGCAATGGTCGAAAATGTTCAAATTAATTCTGATTATTTCTTTCTTAAACATTTGGCAAAATTAGGGAAATTGAATTCTACCACACCTATTATTTTGGGGGGATTACTTACTCAATTGGCCTTAGTATTAGGATGTGATTTGAGTGAATTAGAGGTGGTGGAGAGTTCTTGTACATTGGATTTGAATTCATGTTTAGCGATGAAAATGATTAAGCATGAAGAGCATGGATTTAGTTTATTCATTAAAAATGGTTTCCCTTTAAAATTGCCCAATCATGATTTTACTACAATTCATAATAAAGAGAATTGGTGTTTAAAGTTAGCTAGGCAACAATCTAGAGCTTTGTCATCTTTTACTCCAAGGAATGTTTCTAAGGGTAACCAAAAGATTCATAGTTTTATGTTTCAAGAACTTAATTCTTCTTTAAAGAATATTCATAGTGATTTGGATTCAACTAATGAATTTCTTGAGAATAAGAAGCTTATGGAGGAGGAACTATTTAAAAAGCTACAAGATTGTTTTAAGAATGAAAGAGAATTGTGTGATAAGATTTCTAAAATGATGAATGCTTATAAGGCTAAAATGGAATTTCATGAAGATCTTAGAGGTTTTATGAGATTTGTGCAGGATGATATTGATAAATTGTTTGAGTATCATAATTTTTTCAGAAACGAAGTTAAATGGTTTGTTAAAGATTTTACATTTTTCTTCCCTGATTTTCCTGATTTTCCACCTCCTCCACCATATTGATTTCATCGGGACGATGAAAAGTTTAAGTCTGGGGGGGTGTCATGTACTGTTTAGTTTGGTTTTCAGTTTTTAGTTTTTGTTAGTTTTTCATGTTGGTTCTTATTTTCATTGCTTGTTGCTTTATTTTGCTTGTTTTTGAAATAATCATGGCAATTTTGAGAACATCAAATCTTCACTTATATGCTTTCTTGGATTCAAGTGAAATGTTAGCACGATTATTGTCTTGATTCATGATGTTCGAATGATGCTAGTAGTAAACTTTGTGTAGTTCTTTTTTCTATCTTGGGAAGCATTAATAAGCTAAGAATCTTATGGTGATGAGTTTTAGTTTTGGTTCAACCTTAAGGATTTTATCTTCACTACACTTGTGCTTGATGCTTGAATAGTTGATGTCATTGAAATAGTCATGATTCATCTTGTTTGCTTAGTACTTGGTTTCCATGGTGATTTCTCAACTTTTATTTTGGTTACTGGATGAGGCTCAAATCATTAAAGCTCATTTGGAAAAATCAAAATATCCCAACATGTGTGCTAAAAGTACATTTGTGAATAAGTTTTGCACAATGCAAACACTTATAAAAATTAAAAAAAATAAGGGATATAAAAAACAGTTGTCATGAGTGGAATCTAGCAAGTCAACCCTTTGAGACCGAGTTAGGTTACTGGGGAAATGACTGCTTAGCTTCCCTTGAGATTGAGCACACCTTTGAGACCTTGGGTTAGTTGAGAAATATGAACCAAGTGAATGGTGAGTAAGTGCCTATCACTGGTTACTTGTCTTTCACTGGAAACACTAGGAATTCAAATTTGATGACGACTTGACAAGGACATGGATTGAAACTTGAAGGGTGTTGAGTTACTTTTACACTGTGCACAAGATTCTTATGCTTGAACCATACTTTACTTGTTTCCATGATCACGCTTGTTAATGAAACTTTTTGATAGAGTTAGGAAAGTGCACTAGGTTTTATGAATGTGTTGTAGAACATATGAATTTAGACTACAGCATTTTACTTGAGGACAAGCAAAGGTTTAAGTCTGGGGGTGTGATGTGCGTAGATTATATACTCTTTTATGCATATTTTTACGCACATTTACATACTTTGAGCATGCTTGATCTATGCACTTTTATACTTCCAGCTTTCCTTTTAGCATATTTACTCTTTTGGTTCGGAGATCTGCTTTTTGTGCATTTTCTGTACACAGGAGTCGAAATTGGTGAAGATTATGCGTCCTCGGGCAAGCTTGGAAGGAATTGAAGGGAGAGAGCATCAGGCCGTGTACCACACACGGCCGTGTAGTTTTAACAGGAAGGGAAGAGGACATGGCCGTGTGAATCTCACACGGCTGTGTCTTGATTTGAAGAAATTAGAGCAGATGCCTTACATGGCCGTGTAGATCTACACGACCGTGTGAGGTTTCCAGAGGCCAAGCAGGTGGTGGCCGTGTGCACCACGCGGCCGTGTAGTATTTCCAGAGAACAGAAGGGTCCTGGCCGTGTGAGTCACACGGCCGTGCAGCTTTGGCAGAGAAGGAACTGGACATGGCCGTGTGAATCTCACACGGCCGTGTCATGGGGCTGTGTGGCGCCCGATTTCCTCCTCTATTTAAACCCTCCTTCATGAATTGAAAGGGGATCTCTTCCCCTTTGGGGAGAAGGCAAGATTTGGTGGTTTCCTCCCATTCTTGGGAGGATTTCTGGGTGATTCGAGGGGAGTTCTTGACGATTTCGACTCCGGAGCGAGGATTGGATCCGAAGACGAGGCTCCTTCGTAGATAAGTTTTCTATTTCCCCCTTTTCTTGGTTTCTTGGATTGGGGATTTAAGAAATGCTTGTAATCTTTATTTCTTCGGGTATTCTTCCTCGATTCATGGAGTAGATCTTGTATTCTAGGATTAAGGGAGTATTTGTGATGGATTGATGTAATCTCTTATGGATTTGCCATTTTCTTGTTTCAATGACATTGTCTTGCTTGTATCAATTAGATCTTGAATGATTAATGGTGATTTGTGCTTAATTCTCTTTCTTGATTGATTGTTTGGATTTCTTGTGGACTTTGTAAAGATAAACTCTCACTCGATCATCCGATGGATCCACGTGACAGGTGCAAGCCCGTGTAAGGACGTTTGAGAGATAATCTTGAAGAGGAAATAAGAATATTCAAGAGAGTAGGATGGATCTTATGATTAGTTTCTTGTATCTTGATAGATTAATAAGTTGTGGGCTTCTATGTTGATATCCGAGGAAGGCATAGTAATAGGTGCGCTTCTGTGTAAGGATAACGTAGGTTCACGTCTAATTGATCATATTTAGATACATTTCTCAGTCCTTAGCCGGTTATATATTGCAAGAGAGAACCGGTAACTTTCTACAAGTGTTTGGCAATTGAGGGATAAGAATTGGTGAACCATTTACATTCTAGAAATCTTACAAAGAAACCGAAACTTCTAGAATCTCCCTTTATCCTAACCCAAAACACTAAACTCTTGTTTGTTGATCTTTAATATTAGATTTGTTTACCTTCACTTTGCATTTGAAACAATTGGATAGTTGTTTAGCTAATTCGCATTGAGACATTTCTAGTGCTTATTCCAGTCCCTGTGGATACGATAATCTTTTATATTACTTGCGATATTTCCGTACACTTGCGGAGCGTAATAGGTCCATAAACAAACATGGAGATCACAAGTATACAGTCTCAGTAGGGAATAAAAAACATGATCATACTATCATAATCAATGCACCTAAACATATCTGACATACTAACATAGCCTATAAAAACAACTACTTGTACCAGTCTATCCCACATGATATAATGATCATAGCTGACATACAAACTGCATAAAACTACAACTAACATAATGACAGATACATACCCAATCTGGAATCGACACATAGTATAATGGTCAGTAAACTCACTAGATCTGCAACAGACATACCCATGGCACCTGTGCAATATAAATACAACTGCATATACATGTAAAATAAATGACATGTATGCAGCATGAAAACCATATGTAACAAGCAGTATATCTCAAACAAGTGCAACAACCACAATCACATGCAACTAGTATCTACTAGGCATTTATTCAAATATAACTCCACAGATACACCACGCATCATATGCATATGAGTATGCATGCTCCATGGTCACCCCCGCCACCTCTCTAGACACCACGACCCCTGTATGGCCGAGAGTCTTGGGTTTGTGATGACCGTACTACCCTCCAGCCCACTATAAAGTGGTCAAGGTGGACAATCCGCTAGTAGCTCTCTAGCTATATAGCATTAGGGTCCTTGACTACTCACAACGCCGGATCTCACAAAAGCTCGTGATCAGATTGTTAGTTAGAGCCCTAGAGCCAATCATATGATGATTATTGTATGGACTCGATGTATTATATTCCTATATACTTATAAAGGCATTTCTTTATGGTTATTATACTTACTTGTATTGGTGCTAAATAACTAAGTATAATAGCGTCCTTGAGTAGAAGGTTCTTATCTATATCAATCGATTGGTTGAATTGATAGTGAGATGATATAGAGAATACTACTCTTAATCATTCCTAGTCAAGTATTTGATAGATCGGAAGCGAGCGATAGAGGGGGGGGGGGGGGGTGAATATCGCTTCTTTTAAAACTTTACTTTTCTTTTTAAAACACAAAGTTAAGTAGCGGAAATTAGAAAGAGACACGTTTGTTTACTTTGTTCGGAGCCTAACTCGACTCCTACTCGAAGGTCCGCGGTCCTTGACCGCACCGATGGATAAAGCAATATAACTCTTCTTTCCGAAATCCTTCGGAAAGAAGTAGATCATACAATGAAGCAAGATAGTAACACCCTACTATCTTGCTTAAATGAAATTACAATGCAAACTTAATTTAAATTATACTGACAAGTAAATTACAGATGAGGCTTAGGTCAGCACTTCCGGATGCTATAGCTTGCTGGGCTGATGAAGATGAGTCGTTTGTAGAACAGAATTTTTGATCATAAAAATTGTCTTTCGGCCACAGACTTAGAGCTCCATTTTATAGGCCTTGGTCGTTCGGTCGACCGATCCTACTGTTCGGTCGACTGAACCCGCTCCCTCCTTCCTTCCTGGCTGGAGTCTGACGTTGGCTCGGAAATCTGCATTAACTGATCTTTAATGGTTCGTTCGACCAATCATGCCTTTAGGTCGACCGAACAAGCTTTTTCCTTGTTCGCTGAAATCTGCCAAGATCTTTATTTATTGCCCCATTAATGTTGATTGGATCGGTCGACCGATCCTCTGGTTCGGTCGACCGATCAACCTTTTTCCTTTTTCTGCCGATCGATGCTGATGATCTGTTCTGTGCTGAGTCACCATGGTTTGGTCGACCGATCTTACTGTTCGGTCGACCGATCAAGCTTTGATCGGGCTCAGACTCTGTTTTGGTTCGATCTGAATACTGAACTGAACTTGGTTGGTTCGGTCGACCGATCAGGTGGTTCGGTTGACCGATTTGGCAGAACCTGCAAAACAGTGTTAAGAAAAATACCCTGCAAAATCGAGATTAGCACAGTAATATAAAATACATGAGTAATATGAAAGACAGTAAAACTGTCTTGATCTCAACTTGAAAACCTTCTCGGTTTCTTTAGTTAGATCAGCGACCTAAGGTTGTTCCCTTCGGGAACCCGACCTCACTGTCACTCCTCCAGTTTGTTTACCTCAACCTACCTGCCAAACTTTTGATCCTCCAGATCTAGTTTGGACTTTTCACTCAGCCTTGATCGGCTCCCCAGGACTTTTCTCTCGATCTTCGGTCCTCTAGACCTCTCGATCACACTGCCAACCTTCAGGTCCCCTCGACCTTCTTGGACTTGCACTTGGGTTCCACGATCTGCTAAGATTTCTCCTACCTTGCCTCCAACTAGGTCTTTCTCGGTTGAGTAAACATCCTGCACACTCAGTCAACTTGTTAGATCATAACAAGACTTAACTTGAACCTTTGACAACATCAAAACTTAGGTTTAATTCTGGTGCAATTTGCACCAACAATCTCCCCATTTTTTATGTTTGGCAACCAAAGTTCAAAGTTAAGTAAAAAATATGCAACAATTAAATAAACATGTAATTTAACTTTTAATTCTCCCCCTGAGTTTAACAGCTCCCCCTGAATACACTATCTCTCTCCTTTTGACACACATCAAAAATAGGGGAAGACCAGCAATCCAAAAGGATTGAAATGTATAATAATTTCAACTAAGTGCTAAAAAATTTCATGAAAATGAAAAGGTAATTTTAATATTCAAAAATAATATAAAATAATTTTGAAAATTTTACTTAGTTAAAACTATAAAATATTTTTTTTAAAAAAATAATTTTCCTAAGTTAAACAAATACTTTGAAAAAGAGACCAAATTTTGAAAAGTATTCCTATGTAAAATAGTTTGAAGAGAGTAAAGTTTTACTAGTAAAATAATTGTACTAAGTTAAAATTTCTAAAACCAACTTTCAATGTAAAATGTGTATAAAAAGAATTTGAAAAAGATTTTCAAAAATAATTTTGAACACTTTTAAAAATTGAAAAAATAAAAAAGAATTTTACTTAGTGTAAAAATATAAATATTTTGAAAAATGCATAGTTCAAGGCTCCCCCTAGAGTTGATAACAACCTAAAAGTCCAAGCATGAGCAAAAAAACTAAGGAAAAAAGTCCTTATGATGAAATGTCCAACCTTTGTACACAGCTAGTTAACACAATATAGTAGCAATAGACTCAGGGTGGTCAATTTGAGTATTTAGTACTAACTAGGTTTTTATTATTTAGTTAACTCAAATTGATTCATGTATGTTGTTTAAAGCCCAGATTTATAGCGATGCACTAACATAAGCATCTGAAATCTAGGGCTAAGTCCTAAGCATATCACCTATTCTAAGTTATCAAACAAGGGATCCTACTGTGCTTGTGAGATGCTGGCTCTTAGGACTATAGGATCATGCAATTCTACGGTAAGACCTAGGCGACTCCAGAACATTAAAATAATTTGAAAGAGTTTTTGAAAACCAAAATTTTGAAGGAGGGATTTTTATAAAAATAATATTTTAGAAAATAAACTAAGTAATAATTTTCAAAATAAAAAAATTATTCTATAAAACACAACCCTAATTATCGTCTTAGATTACTAAATTCTGCTTCAGGTAATGGTTTAGTAAAAATGTCTGCCAAGTTAGATTTAGATTCTATATAATTTAGTTCAATATTCCCTTTTGACACATGGTCCATAATAAAGTGATGTTTAATCTCTATATGTTTAGTTCTAGAATGATGTACTGGATTTTTAGTTAGGTTTATAGAACTTATATTATCAATATAGGTTTTTACATTCTTATAATCTAGATTAAAATCTTTTAATGTATGAGACATCCATAGCAATTGAGCTACGCATTCGCCCATTGCTATGTATTCAGCTTTAGTGGTAGATAAGGAAACACATTGTTGCTTACGGCTAAACCAACTAACTAAAGACGAACCTAGCAATTTACACCCTCCACTTGTACTCTTTCTATCCAACTTACACCCAGCGTAATCCGAATCAGAGTTTCCGATTTGGTCAAAATGTGAAGTTCTAAGGACCAAATTCCTACATTGACAGTTCCTTTTAAATATTTAATAATTCGTTTAACTAAGGACAAATGGGACTCTTTCGCACAAGTTTGGTAATAGGCACACAAACTAACTGCAAATAAAATATCGGGTCAGCTTGCAATTAGATAAAGTAAACTTCCTATCATGCTTCTATAAAGCTTTAAGTCAATAGATTTACCATTTTCATCATTATCTAGTTTAATGTTACTTGCCATAGGAGTTTTAATTTTTTTTGAATTTTCCATACCAAATTTTTTAATAAGATCTTTTGTATATTTAGTTTGATGTACATAGTTACCATCTTTAGTTTGTATAATTTAAAGACCTAAGAAATAATTTAATTCTCCAACTAAACTCATTTCAAATTCATTTTCCATTAAAGTTACAAATTCTTTTAAGAATTTTGAGTTAGTTGAGCCAAATACAATATCGTCAACATAGACTTAAGCTATAAAAATATCAGAATTAAAGGTTTTAATTAAAATTATAGGATCAATTTGTCCTTCTTTAAACCCTTTTTGATTTTAGAAAACTAGACAGTCTTTCATACCAAGCCCTAGGTGCTTGCTTAGGTCACGCCCCCAAAGGAGTACCTGCCAGACAAAAATCTTACAGCATCTCCCCTGTACCGGTGACAATATGAAGCATCACTACAAACAAAATATACATCAGCCACATGCGGCTAGAATATATATATACACAACCACGCAGTTATAATAACAGCCCACTCGGCTGGAATGAAACAATCACAACCACGCAGTTATATATAAAACAGCCCACACGGCTGTACTAAAACACAGCGGAAAAACGAAGAAAAGCCCACACAACACAAATAAATACAATGCATGCCGGCACGGCTTAAACACAAATACAACACCAAAACCTGAAGATAGCCACATGGCTAAACACAAATACAATGCCAGAAATAATAAAAAGATATACAAAAGAAAACAAGTACGGTCTTCGGATGTGACATAGGACCCGGCAGACAAGATACTCCGAGCGACACTCCAACCATCTACCTGAAAACATAAGGATATACATGCGGTGGTGAGTATAGGTAACTCAGCGAGTAATAGACAAGATAGTGCATGGTCTATGAATAAACATGTAGATCACAAGTATACAGTCTCAGTAGGGAATAAGAACATGATCATACTATCATAATCAATGCATCTGAACATACCTAACATAATAACCTGACATAAACTGTACAAACCACAACTAGCATAATGACAGATACATACCCAATCTGGAATCGACACAAGGTACAATGATCAGTAAACTCACCAGATCAGCAACAGACCTACTCGTGACACCTGTGCAATATAAATACGACTGCAAATACATGTAAAATAAATGACATGTATGTAGCATGACAATCAAATGCAACAACCATATCTCAATCAAGTGCAACAACGACAATCACATACAACTAGTATCTACTAGGCATGTATGCAAATATAACCCTAGATGCACCGCACATCATATGCAAAAGTGCATGCATGCTCCATGGTCACCCCCGCCACCTCTCTAGATACCACGACCCCTGTATGGCCGAGAGGCTTGGGTCTGTGACGACTGTACTACCCTCCAGCCCACTATATAGTGGTCAAGGCGGACAGTCCGCTAATAGCTATCTAGCTACATAGCATCAGGGTCCCTGACTGCTCACAACGCCGGATCTCACAAAAACCTCGTGATCAGGTGGCACGACAGGACTAGCAGCAACTGCTCCAGCTACCACTACCCATGAGTGGCCGAGTGTGCGGTGCTATTCCCAAACCAACTGATGACTCTCTCAACCATAAGGGAGATAATGGTCATCAGATGCAATGAATGATGAACATGATATATATATATATAATCATCATCCATGCAACAACCTCAAACCTCATAAATACCTCCAACAAGAGTATAATCGTCATGATACCTCCACGTATCTCACCAAACACATGTACACAACTACACACGTATAATCAACCAAAAATCTCCAATAATCCCACTGGACACATATACACAGAACGTAAGTACAATCAACATGTATCCTCCAATAATAAATACATCAGACACGTGTATAAACCACAAACATACAATCAACACAACTCCTCCAAAAGTACATAACCAAACACGTGTGCACATACAACATGAAAATGTACGGTCAACATGATGTCTCCTAAAACACATATCATCCTACGTGCAATCCCGGTCATACACACAATCAGCAGGATAATACAAACAACCCGACAATCCCTACAATACATACCCTACACGTGTGAACATAGCAGAATAGATATCAAGAGTGGAGATTGTATATGAATTAAATAGATCATCACAAGGGTCAAGCATAAGTATCATGCAGGAAAAACAACAACCGATCATGATATAAGATAAAGCAGCCTAATTCATCCAATAATAACCATGCACTAAGTACAAGAAAATCTACATAGAGGCCAAGGAAGAAATACCCGCCTTAAATATAGATCGTGCCAAGTAATCCCGCGTCGAGACGCTCGTCCCGAATCCAAGTCCTGCAGAAATCAATATATTTATATTTTATTTAGCTAAATTCATATGAATTAAATAGCTAAATAAAATCTCTAACCCAATAGGATCACTCCAATCAAATCTGATCTCTAATTAATCCTCCAAACAATCCTCAATCAATCCAACACATACCAATAATGATCATGTTTAACTCCACCTAGTGATCCAAATCCAATACGATATTAAATCCATCCTTAATCCAACTCCTTCTAAACCAAACATAATCCACAACCATCAATTAAATCACAAACTCCAACATCCCATGATTTAATCTATGTATCATCTACTAACCTCAGAAATGAAATCTAAATAGTTCGTCCACCTCGATTAATCTAACCACAATAATTCCTCCAATCTACATCACATCACTCATAAATCTAAGGAAGCACAAAACCCCACACCCATGAATCAATCCATTCTATTATCAATAATAATAAACTTAAATTAACCTCCCAATCAAATATAAACAAGTAGCATTACATCAAGCATAAACCATTATCCAAACTTACCCGAATCCAAAGACTTCGTCATCAATTTAGTCGGAGAACTTGCTGCTGAAACCAATCGTAGCCACTACAAGATCATGCAACCACTACATCAATCAAGCACCCAATAACCATAATGAATCCACTCCAAGACTTACCCGAGCTCAAGGTGATCACTAGTAGATCACAACCAGAGTAATCCACTGTTAGAAGAGTATGACCGGAGCTGTGGGTCTTCGGCTAACAGTGCTTGAATGCCCAGATCAGGTGTGTTTGGATGCTGGTAGTAACTGATCGAAGAAGCAGCATAATCGGGAGTTAGGGCAATGAATCTCCATGATCCAAGATTCGGTGATGAGAAGGGGTGATCGAGAAAGAGGCGACGACGAGGCCGTGCTGCTTCAACCTCGATCGATCAGAAGAAATGGCGACCAATCAAAAATCAAAAATCGAGAATCAGCGAAATCGCAAAAAAGGGCAAAAGGCTCAAGAAACCTACTATCACCGGTTCATGTGCTCGGTTTCCGACGAGTCCCTGATGTCCGCGACTAGGGTTAGAAAGGCGACAACTGGATCGGAGCTCGAGTCGTCCACGCCGAGGATCTGAGGATGGTCGGCTTCGATCGGCCGAAAGAGGGGGAAGGAGTTGGAGCAAGAGGGAAGAGGCTCCACACCTTGTGAGGGAGAGGAAAGAGGGAGGCTCGGCCGAGGTTACACCGGCGAACGGTGGTGTGCTCGGCGTCGCTGGGAAGAAATCGTCGGAGAGGGAGGGGTTTCGGGCAGAGGGAATCGGGGAAGGAGAGGAAGGAAGATCCCACGCCTAAGGAGGGAGAGTGGAGAGGAGGCGGTAGCGCGAGGAGATGGCCGTCGGCGTCGACGCCTAATCGCCGGAGATCGCGCGATGGGAACCGGGGGGGGGAGAGGGTCGGGAGTGATGCATCGGGTTTAAAGGAGAGGGATTATAAACTTAGATTAATAAAACTTAGGTTAGTTTAATTAAGTACTAAGTTAATTCCTAAATCAACTCCCACTTATTTTGGGTATCCCAAATAGGTCTCCACAAGCCCCACGATTTATCCCCTCAAAATGAGTCATACGGACCCCGTTTAATTTCCAAAAAATTTCTAAAAATTCCTGAAAAATCCAATAAGATTTTTCATCTAATAATTTTTATTATTTAATTTTACAATATCTTACATTCTCCCCCACTAATAAAAATTTGGTCCCTAAATTTATTGGTCAACTCCGGGATCCTCATCCAAGGGTAACATCCAAACAACATCCTCATCCGCTACTCCATCATAATATCATGAACCAATCTCCAACCCTAAAGGATAACTCTGCGAGTCATGAGCTCACCCTGCTTCCGCTACTTCCACATTACTATCTAACCCACTGCGGATAAATCAACTACCTCTGAAATCCATAATCCACTATCATCAGATCCCCCAACATCTGTATAGGGCACTCGAAATATCCATCAGTCTGAGGGTAAAAATCTATACTAAAGCGAATCTCCTAATCCAAAGTCTGCTATAACCAAAGTCAAACCATGATATGAAATCACTGATCTCCATCCAATATAACACTCAAAGATATACCATAAAGTCCGAAAATCTCCCTACAGAGTAACTCCACTCAATCCAAAGAATCTGTCCAATAAATCGATGGCTAGGGCGCAAAGTCGTCACCCAACAATGATTACCCAAACCATAATATCCTCTCCATGTCCTGGATAATCCCACAACAAAATCCGTCAAAACATGCTCCCAACTCCACTAAAATACGAGTCTACTGAAACAATCCTACTGATATCCGATGCTCAGCCTCCACTTGCTGACACACTAGACATCAAGCTACAAAATCCACGATGTCTTTGTTAATGTCATTCCGCCAATCAGAATGCTCCAATCTCTATACATCGGGTGCCACCTAGATGTATCACAAATCCAGATCAAGGTGTTTCCTACAGTAACTCCTCCCGGATAAGAAGTGACTCGAAAACACACCCAATCTCCCATAGAGATAAAGAATCTAATTCTCGTTATACGAGAATTCTAACTACTGGCACGAGACTACTCTGCTCATGCTACATCGAAACTACAACGACTCTAAGATACGATACATCTGTGTAGAGTACAAATCCGTCTACACTAGAAAGTACAACTAAGACAGTGCAGTTAACAACTTCTCGTTTCAACTCCTGAAACTGATCTCGTAAGCGTCTATCCAGGAAAATTCCATACTCATCCTGAATAGTCTAGTCAACGACATAACAATACTGGAGAAACTCTCAATCAATCTCCGATAACATCTAGCTAGATCAAGAAAGGAACAGCGAATCTCCGGTGTAGACTACACCTACTCCTAACTGGTAACAGCCTCTAACTCTCATGGATCCACCGATATCCTCTACTAAACACAACGTGTCCCAAAAACTCGTAAAAGACAATCACAATACGTACTACTAACTCCACATATAGATGTTCCCATCGAAACATCTCTAGAACTATGCGGAGCTAATGTACGTGATCCAACTCGGATCGAAAATAGATCACAACATCAACAATGGAGACAATGAAAACTGATCTAAACACCCTAATAATACCAAATACATCGAGTCCATGAAAACATGATGTCTAGGATACTGTAAGCCTAACCGATAAAACCATAGACTCTTAATATCCGTACAACAAGTACACTCAACCGTAAGATCTCCAACAGCAAACCTATGATCGGATCACCAACTATAAATCAACCAATCCATAAATATCACATATGTGTTACTCCCCATATTGCTATCAACGTCAAACATCATATCATAGATCATCAAGTCAAATATCCACTAATAGATCATCAAAAGACCATCTATCACCACACCTGATCTCCCAATATCCACCAACCACAAATCATCCTCAATATAAATCAATCATACCATATCGTCTCCTAAACAATGATAGCGAAAAAGGAAATCATCCAACCTTCAACACACACTACCAACAAACTAAATGTATCCAGAAAATCTACCAAATCTCATCATCTCATCCTTTCTGATAATCGAATATCCATAGTAAAGGAATGTCAATCCAAAGTCAAAGGGTCACACAACCCATTAACTAAGAGTTCACCCATCAAGAAGATATCTCCACGACTCTCATAATCATCCCATAAACATCCCTCGACAAATACTGATAAAAGGTCAAACCCTCTAATATGAGATATAGACTACAAGATCTAGTAAAATGATCACGTGGTCAAGGTCTTAAGCCACCTGATATAGACAATGTTAGCTGAGTCGCCTAACCATTGCCTTGTACACCATCATACTGTGATTGCTCCACCCTAAGGTTCAGCAACCTCTAGTATCGAACAATGAACACAAAGATAGAGGAACACTACAACTAAACAGCTGATCAAAATATCTATCAATCAACGCTCTACCCCTCAAAGATCATCATCTGAAATTATACCTAGTTACGATCAGACCTTCTAGGTATTATCAACTAACACCACTTCCTCCGCACCATTGCGGGGTATATATCCCTAAGTACATCATGGATATCTAATCATATCCAATAGTTCCATGAGTCAGGATCTCCCATGGAATAACGTTAGGCGAGTCGACTAATCATCGCCTTATAATCCAACATGCTAACGAAGAAGTAGAGAACTACTCTCTCTCCAAATACCTCAAGAAAATCACTAAGTAATGACCTGATCTCCAAAAACATTCTTTGCTTCTTCCTTCACGTGGTACCGGGTCACGTAAAGGTTAAGCAGCTAACTTCCACTCTCTCACGTCAGTACAAATCATATATATGAATGTACTCTCCAAGTTATACCCTAGTAATGGTTGTATCTCAAAGTGTTAAGCATGCAGCCTTACACTTTTCTCACATCTGTGGAGGTATCCTATCCGAATGTACCTTCTAAGTCATCCTATCAGGTACAAACAGTCCATGGTCAAAGTCCCCATGGAATAAGATACGACAACCCTCTATGGGCTGACCAAGCCGACAATGGTATACGGCTAACTCAGTCCTCCCCATGACGGTACAAGTCAAAATATCTAACCAAGTATGAACATCCCAAAGATAGGAATCTCCAAAATAGAGTAGGTCGATCTCCTACTAATCAGATCAACATAAATAAAACGATCAAGTACTATATGATCCAATAAGAGTACATTAATACGCCACTGACAAAACCAACTAAGATAAGTCAGACCCCACTGCACAAGTTAAACAGGTAACACAATCCTAAATAGGAGTAAATCGACACTCTACTAACTGAGTCAACATGAGTATACAGATATCGTCCACTACCCAGCTAATAATAACAGGGACTAGTATGTGACTCTAACTCTCAACCAACTAGCAGTAGCATACACCAAAACCACTGATAGTATGATATGACCAATCCTCTGAGACTGTAATCCTTGATCTCCATTAGGTCAACCGTGATCAGTGATTGACCCAACACATGAAATGCATGCTACAAACAAATAGGCATGTACTAACAAGAGAACACTAACACACATCATAACTATATGGGCAACAATACATACATCAACAGAAATGCATGATAACAATATGCAAACATACCTCCTATAGCCTAGAGATGTCCTGCAGCTGCCTGGTCCCAAAGCCCGAAAGTCACATCAAGAAAATCGAATCACAAAATCCAAAACACGAATAACAGGCATCGTACCTGCTCTGATACCACTAAATTGGTATCAGATAAAATCTCGAAAATCTAAAACAAAAACAAAGCAGGCATCGTACCCGCTCTGAAACCAAAAATTGTCACGCCCCCAAAGGAGTACCTGCCAGCCAAAAATCCGACAGCATCTCCCCTGTACCGGTGACAATATGAAGCATCACTACAAACAAAATATACATCAGCCACATGCGGCTGGAATATTTATATACACAACCACGCAGTTATAATAACATCCCACTCGGCTGGAATGAAACAATCACAACCACGCAGTTATATATAAAACAACCCACACGGTTGTACTAAAACACAGCGAAAAAATGAAGAAAAGCCCACACAACACAAATAAATACAATGCATGCCGGCACGGCTTAAACACAAATACAACACCAAAACCTAAAGATAGCCACATGGCTAAACACAAATACAATGCCAGAAATAATAAAAAGATATACAAAAGAAAACAAGTACGGTCTTCAGATGTGACGTAGGACCCGACAGACAGGATACTCCGAGCGACACTCCAACCATCTAGCTGAAAACATAAGGATATACATGCGGTGGTGAGTATAAGTAACTCAACGGGTAATAGACAAGATAGTGCATGGTCTATGAATAAACATGTAGATCACAAGTATACAGTCTCAGTAGGGAATAAGAACATGATCATACTATCATAATCAATGCATCTGAACATACTTGACATAATAACCTGACATAAACTGTACAAACCACAACTAGCATAATGACAGATACATACCTAATCTGGAATCGACACATGGTACAATGATCAGTAATGTAATACCCACTAAGCTTGTAAGATAAATATATGAATGTGGGATTTTTTCTTAGAAGAAGCAAAAAGAAATAAAATGAAATAAAAAGAAGAGGAGGTCAAGGATTGAACCATGAACCTCTTATATTATATTTCATAGAATTAATTAGTAGAAACCAATTGGGATAGAGAGAAGATGTTGATAACAAAGGAGGGAAACTCATGATAAAGGTAAGAGTAAAAGCTAGCCAAAAGAAAACAAGAAAGGAGCAAGAGAAAGGCAACTTGCCTTCCTCCCTTTTTCTCCTTCTTCCTCTTTGTTTTTGCCGAAAATTTAAAGAGGGATTAAGGGGATTCATTCCCCCTTATTTCATCATGAATGGTAAGAATAAATGAATAAATAAAATAAATAGGAAATAGAAAAAAAAAAGGGCTAAGGGAGAAGGAAAGCAAAAATCAACTTTGCTACCTCTTCCCCATTAACATAAAAGGGAGCAAGAAAAGAGAAGTTTATTTTTCTCTCATTTTCTCTCATTCTTCCTCTCCCTCACCGAAACCATTAGTCCCCTCTCCTCCATCTTCGGCCCAAAGCCAAGGTTTTTCCCCTAAGAAGCCTAAGATACAAGGAGGACTTAGCAAGGGAATCAAGGGAAAGGAACTAGAAGGAGAGGCTACTTCTTTCATCACCATACCTTAGATCCACAAGCGAAAAGGATGTAAGCTTACCCTCACCTGTGGTACAAGGCTTTTATGTGATTTTGGGATTCTATAAGGATTAGAAAACCTAGAAAAGAATTTAAGAAAATTCGGCTAAAGAAAGGGTTTTCAAATCTAGGATGGTTTAAACAAGTCCTTATTTCATGATATTCTTTCTATGCTATGTAGGAAGGGTTTTCTTCATGTTTTTATACTTAAATGATGCTTTATCAGAGGAGTACATAACCCTAGAATTTCGGCCAAAAATATGTTAAGGAGGTTAGGGAAAAATATTGTTTAACTAAACTAGTACAAAATTTCTCCCATGAACTACTAAGGGTTTTTATTGGTTTTCTTGCTTGAAAGTTACTTAGAACCAAAGAAATCCATTTATATGTTTCGGCCAAGAAAAGGGCTTAGGGTTAGGAAGACCTTTAAATTTAAATAACTATGTTCGTATGATAGAATATAGAGTTCTCTTAAAGAATTGCATGTTGTACATTGCTAGAAATTCATGAACTCTTATTTTAGATTTTCGGCCATGATAAGATGGATAGTTTAGAAAAACTTGAACAAAATTATAATATGCTCAAGACCTCTGTGATATTATGATATGAAAGTTTTTTAATGCTCTTATGTTTAAATTGAGTATAGAAAATTAGTTACATGATATATGACATGTAAGATCACAAGGGTCCTAGCTTGTTTATGAACCAACTTTGTATATGATGTTCTTAGTAATTTTTGCCATGAAACTTACTTAGGTTTTCCATGCTTTAGGCCACTTAAAACCTAGTTTAGAGATTGGTAGGTTTCATCCATAAGGAAAAATAAAAGAAAAAGGGAAAGAAACCTAGGAAGCCTAAGACACAATTCACAAGTATGTTTAATATGCTTGTCTTTATACATGCTATGAAACTTGTATAATTTCTCATGATTTTAGGCTATTTGAAGCAAGTTTATATTCTGTGAGTTTCGGCCAAGTAGGGTTTAAAAGACCTAGAGACCTTAGAAAAGAAACCATATGTGTTAAAAGTGCTTCTTATGAAAATATGATAAGGTGTTGATTGTGTCACATATTTGTATAATTTTTCCATGACCTAAATGGATCATTGTGTGTTTCGGACATGAAGGGATAAATGCCCTAGAAACCCTAGAACAAAAATTAAATATGCTTATGTCACTCTACATGAAATATGTTAAGTAGAAATCCAAGTTCTCATACTATATGTTGTTTAGTGACCTAAATGAGGCTAGGGTAAGTTTCGGCCATACCTATTGTATGATGTCTTGTTATGAATTTATACATGATGTTAGTTCAAGTTCACATGCTTGTATGTTTGTTTTTTGCCCTAATGAATACTTGTTAAAAGATTGACCAAGACATACGTTAAGGGCTTGAAGGACTTAGGAACTAGCTCAATATGCTTACTATGTTAATTGAAAAAAATGCTATAAATATGGTTTAAGGTTTCCATGCTTTCATGACATTTGGGACCTTGTTTATATACTGATAGGGTTCGGCCACATGAGTTTAAGGACTTGGAGAACTTAGAAACCAAGTTAATCATGCTTATAATGCTTCCTATGAAATTTATGTGATGATGATTTAGGGTTCACATGCTTGGAGGTTGTTTTTACCTAAATTGAGACCTAAGGGGGTTCGGCCATGATAGGAACCCAAGGGTTTAGGAAGCTTAGAACCCAAGTTAACTATGTTACCATGTTTCTTATGATAGTATAATCACATGATATACCCTTATGCTTAACCATGTATGCTTGTGATTTATACCTTTTTATGTGATGATATGTGGATAGGGATATGCATGCTTTAATGATATGCTATGTGCTTAGAATATACATGCTTTTATGATATGCTATGTGAGTAGAAATATGCATGCTTTAATGATAGGCTATGTACTTAGAATATGCATGTTTTTATGATGTGCTATGTGTTTAAAATATGCCTACTTTTTCTTATGACATGATGTATGCCTAAGTGATGCATACTTTTTATGATATGATGTATGCCTAAGTGATGCATACTTTCTTATGACATGATGTATGCCTAAGTGATGCATACTTTTTATGATATGATGTATGCCTAAGAGATGCATACTTTTATGACATAATGTATGCCTAAGTGATGCGTACTTTTATGCTATGCTATGTGAATAAATGATGCATTTTTATACATGCTATTTTACTTTGTAAGGCTTGTACCAAGGGTGGACTCCTAATCAGTACCTAGGCCTTGCTTTGTGATCTAGGCTAAGCCTTGCTTTGTGATCTAGGCTAATAAGGGATGGGCTCCTTAGTACACCCCTAGGCCTTGCTTTGTGATCTAGGCCAAGCCTTGCTTTGTGATCTAGGTTAATAAGGGATGGGCTCCTTAGTACGCCCCTAAGCCTTGCTTTGTGATCTAGGCTAATAAGGGATGGGCTCCTTAGTACGTCCCTAGGCCTTGCTTTGTGATCTAGGCTGATAAGGGATGGACTCTTTAAGTATGCCCCTAGGCCATGCTTTGTGATCTTGACCTAGTTCCTAGTATGATTCAAGACTTGCTACCTTGGATATACTTAGGACGCGCGCATTTATGTTATGTATGTATGGTACAAGCCGGGGCCCTGAATATGTTGATATTATGTTCAAGTATATATGTAAGAAGAAATGGTTTTAAAGATCATGAGACATACACATGTTTTTCGGATACATGTTTTCAAAATCATATTGCATATACTTTATGATCATGTTGTGATAATGCTATGATTTATGATATGCCATGATTAGATATGACTTTGAAATGTTTCATGATATGCTTTAAGAGATGAGATGCCATGATTAGATATGATTATGTTATATTTCATGCTATGCATTAAGAGATGATATGCCATGACTAATTATGATTTTGTTATGTTGCATGATATACTTAAAGAGTATGATATGATATGCCATGACTAATTATGATTTTGTTATGTTGCATGATATGCTTAAAGAGTATGATATGTTATGCCATGACTAGTTGAGATCATGTTATGTTGATATATTCTTTGATTATGTAATGATTTTTGGTTTTAGTGAGTTGGAAAGGAACTTACTGAGCCATGAGTGCTCATAGCTTACTTTCCTTGTACCACAGATAAGGGAAAAAGCTGGATGAGCTAAAGGAGCAGCAGGAGAGGCAAAGAGATGTGTGTGGCGGTGGCTAGGCAACCAAATAAGAACCTGCTTTAAGAACTTTTAGGAATTACACTTTGGTTTCATAAATTGTAGTACTACATGGTTGACTTGATGTTATGTTTTTATTTAACTTGTTATCATTTTATGGAAACCATATTAGTGTAGTTCGGTTTTTATTAAACCAAGAACAAAATGATTTTAAGTCTTCCGCTGTAATATGTACGTTGAGTATCGTAGCCCCGTCCCTTAGGGTTAGCAGGGAGGGCTGGCGTTACAGGTTGGTATCAGAGCCAAAGTTATTGTCAGCTCACTACACACACATCAAGCCTCCTACCTGCCGCTCCAAGTAAGAATGTTTATGCTAAATTTACTTGTTATATGCTTATGTTTAATTTTCTTGTTACATGTTTATGCTTAATTTTCATGATTATATGACTTATGCTTTATTTTTTTTTTCTTTCTTGTTATATTGCCTATGCTTCATTTTCTTTACTACATTGCTTATGCTTTATTTCCTTATGTTACATTGTTTGTCATTATATTCCTTATTTTTCCTTATGTTGTTTATGCTTTAGTTTCATGTTCTACTTGCTTATGCTTGATGCTTTATTCTATACTTTTAGTTATAAATTAGATTAGGATTACATATTGGTAGGTTAGGAATAATACCAGAATAAATAGATAGAAACAAAACAATAGATTAGATTGGCTAAAAACGATAACCACTTACACTAGTCTGTTTGTCCTTATTTAGATAAACATGGTTAGGACACGCAATGCCCTACCCGGAGGAACAGTGACTCCACCAGATCTGACACAGGTAGTCGCAGACCTCCAGCATCAGATCGCAGAGCAACAGCAGCTGATCACTACCTTGATGGGTCAGCAAGGCAACCCAGTCACCCCACCGGTGAATCCACTACCTGTTGTACCTACAGCCGCACCAGTGCCCCCGGCAACCCCTACTCCGATGGTTCGACAAGAGGCCTATCTGATTCAGTGGAAAAGGCTTAAGCCGGAAGCATTCTCGGGAAACTGTGAACCATGGGATGCGCAAGCCTGGCTCAAAACCGTGGAGAACATAATTGAATTATTGGATTGGCCTGAACACGAGAAGGTCAAATGCGCGTCGTTCTGTCTTACCGGAGATGCCCGGATGTGGTGGGACAGAGTGAAGGCGAAAAGACAAATAAACCAAATGCAGTGGACAGATTTTGAGACAGAGTTCTTAGAGGAATTTTTCCATATGCGAGTGACCAACAAGCACTATGACGAGTTCACTGAGTTCCGGCAAGGTGATCTGTCAGTTAATGAAGCCGTTAAGAGGTTCAACCGCCTAGCCCGACTGTGCCCAGAACTGGTCCGAACTGAAAAAGAAAGGGTCCGGTTAATGTTAAAGATGCTCCGACCCGAGATAGCTCTGAACGTAGCCGGCGGAGTTAATAGACCGCAGACTGCAGAGGAGCTAGTCAGCAGTGCCCTGATTACCGAGCACTATCAGGAAGCAATGAACAAGGGCAAGAACCAAGCACTGACCGGAGCACAAAAATCGCACAATACCAGAACCGACTGGAAAGGAAACTCAGGTGGAAAGAGGAAACAGTGGAATAAAACGAAAGGTGGTCCGGCCAATAAGCAGACCAAGTACCCTCAGTGTGCCACATGTGGGAAGATGCATTCTGGAGTATGTCGTCTGAGCACCAGAAAGTGCTACAACTGCGGAAAGGAAGGTCATTTGATAAGAGATTGCCCTACTCAACCTCAGGCACCACCTTCGCAGAACTTCCAGAACAGGAGTGCCCCCGCGCAGCTTCACCAGATGCAAGCTGCCATAGAAGGGACTTCAATCAGCCAAGGAAGATTGGAGGCCCCTCCCACTATGACCAATGCCAGAGTCTACTCTCTCGCTCAGGACGACGTGGCGAACGCCTCTACTGCTGTCACAGGTCAGCTATCTAATTTCAGTTAGTATGCTAGAATTTTTATTCGATGCTGAAAGCAACCTGATGAGGGAATCCATTGAGAAATTGAAACATGTCTCATATCCATTAGTTGAAACCATGTCCGGACGACTCTATACACTCACCATAACGCCAACGTTATTCGAGAACATGTTAGAGAAGCAAACCAGGGACCCAAGCCTTCAAAGAATTAAATAAGAGACCACAGAAGGAAAGAATGACGGGTTCCGTATCGCAGACGATGGAATATTATACCTCAGGGATCGATTATGTATTCCAGAGGATCCAGAGTTGCGAAAGAAGATACTAGAAGAAGCCCATACAACGCCTTATGCAATGCACCCGGGTTCCACTAAAATGTACCAGGACCTGAAAAAGAAATTTTGATGGTCCGGTATGAAAAGAGAAGTGGCTCAGTACGTCAGTACTTGTCTGACGTGCCAAAGGGTAAAAGCTGAACACCAGAGACCCGGCGGATTATTACAACTTGTCCAAATTCCAGAATGGAAATGGGAAGAAATCTCCATGGATTTCATTTCAGGTCTACCCAAGACGACAAACGTGTATGATGCTATATGGGTGATCGTGGACAGACTGACGAAGTCTGCACACTTTTTGGCGATCAAGATGACTTATTCAACTGAACAACTAGCTCAGATATATGTTAAGGAAATCGTCAGATTACATGGTATTCCTAAGACCATTATTTCTGATAGAGATGGACGTTTTGTCTCGCACTTTTGGGAGTGTGTTCAGAAGGCCCTCGGCACGAAGTTGTTGTTTAGTACAGCCTTCCACCCACAGACTGATGGGCAGACTAAAAGAGTAAATCAAATATTGGAGGATATGTTAAGAGCTTGTGCCCTGGACTTCAAGGGGAGCTGGTGCCGATATTTATACCTGGCAGAATTCGCCTACAATAATAGCTACCAAGCTACTATTGGAATGGCACCTTACGAAGCTCTATATGGGAGGAAGTGTAGATCTCCTATATGCTGGTATGAAAGTGGTGAAAAGAAGGAGATGGGGTTCCGAACGGAACTTATTGATGACACCACCCGAGCTATACAAAAGATCCGTCAACGAATAGAAACTGCTCAGAGTCGGCAGAAGAATTAAGCCGATAAACGGCGCAGACCGCTAGAATTCAACATCGGAGACTTGGTATTCCTTAAAGTATCCCCCATGAAAGGGATAATGAGGTTCGGAAAGAGGAGCAAGTTAAGCCCACGATACGTAGGACCGTATCGAATTTTGGAAAGAGTGGGCCAAGTCGCATACAGACTAGAACTACCTTCAGACATGACCGCCATACACAACGTGTTCCATGTATCGATGCTCAAGAAATGTACTCCGAGCACAGATCAAGTGATTGAGCCTCAGTCGGTACAGGTGCAGGAAGACCTGAGTTACGAAAGTAAACCCATCCAGATTCTGGACCGAGAAATAAAGAGGTTGAGGAACAAAGAAATACCCTTAGTAAAGGTTTTGTGGCGGAATCAACGATTCGAAAAAGCCACCTGGGAACGCGAGGACGATATGAAACAAAAGTACCCGGAGCTATTTTAAAGTTCGAGGATGAACTTTTTATGAGGTACGGGGTACTGTAATACCCACTAAGCTTGTAAGATAAATATATGAATGTGGGATTTTTCCTTAGAAGAATAATAGGAAGTGAGTTGAAGCAAAAAGAAATAAAATGAAATAAAAAGAAGAGGTGGTCAAGGATTGAACCATGAACCTCTTATATTATATTTCATAGAATTAATTAGTAGAAACCAATTGGGATATAGAGAAGATGTTGATAATAAAGGAGGGAAGCTCATGATAAAGGTAAGAGTAAAAGCTAGCCAAAAGAAAACAAGAAAGGAGCAAGAGAAAGGCAACTTGCCTTCCTCCCTTTTTCTCCTTCTTCCTCTTTGTTTTTGCCGAAAATTTAAAGAGGGATTAAGGGGATTCATTCCCCCTTATTTCATCATGAATGGTAAGAATAAATGAATAAATAAAAATAAATAGGAAATAGAAAAAAAAAGGGCTAAGGGAGAAGGAAAGCAAAAATCAACTTTGCTACCTCTTCCCCTTTAACATAAAAGGGAGCAAGAAAAGAGAAGTTTATTTTTCTCTCATTTTCTATCATTCTTCCTCTCCCTCACCGAAACCATCAGTCCCCTCTCCTCCATCTTCGGCCCAAAGCCAAGGTTTTTCCCCTAAGAAGCCTAAGATACAAGGAGGACTTAGCAAGGGAATCAAGGGAAAGGAACTAGAAGGAGAGGCTACTTCTTTCATCACCATACCTTAGATCCACAAGAGAAAAGGATGTAAGCTTCCCCTCACCTGTGGTACAAGGCTTTTATGTGATTTTGGGATTCTATAAGGATTAGAAAACCTAGAAAAGAATTTAAGAAAATTCGGCTAAAGAAAGGGTTTTCAAATCTAGGATGGTTTAAACAAGTCCTTATTTCATGATATTCTTTCTATGCTATGTAGGAAGGATTTTCTTCATGTTTTTATACTTAAATGATGCTTGATCAGAGAGTACATAACCCTAGAATTTCGGCCAAAAATATGTTAAGGAGGTTAGGGAAAAATATTGTTTAACTAAACTAGTACAAAATTTCTCCCATGAACTACTAAGGGTTTTTATTGGTTTTCTTGCTTGAAAGTTACTTAGAACCAAAGAAATCCATTTATATGTTTCGGCCAAGAAAAGGGCTTAGGGTTAGGAAGACCTTTAAATTTAAATAACCATGTTCGTATGATAGAATATAGAGTTCCCTTAAAGAATTGCATGTTGTACATTGCTAGAAATTCATGAACTCTTATTTTAGATTTTCGGCCATGATAAGATGGATAGTTTAGAAAAACTTGAACAAAATTCTAATATGCTCAAGACCTCTGTGATATTATGATATGAAAGTTTTTTAATGCTCTTATGTTTAAATTGAGTATAGAAAATTAGTTACATGATATATGACATGTAAGATCACAAGGGTCCTAGCTTGTTTATGCACCAACTTTGTATATGATGTTCTTAGTAATTTTTTCCATGAAACTTACTTAGGTTTTCCATGCTTTAGGCCACTTAAAACCTAGTTTAGAGATTGGCAGGTTTCGGCCATAAAGAAAAATAAAAGAAAAAGGGAAAGAAACCTAGGAAGCCTAAGACACAATTCACAAGTATGTTTAATATGCTTGTCTTTATACATGCTATGAAACTTGTATAATTTCTCATGCTTTTAGGCTATTTTATGCAAGTTTATATTCTGTGAGTTTCGGCTAAGTAGGGTTTAAAAGACCTAGAGACCTTAGAAATGAAACCATATGTGTTAAAAGTGCTTCTTATGAAAATATGATAAGGTGTTGATTGTGTCACATATTTGTATAATTTTTCCATGACCTAAATGGATCATTGTGTGTTTCGGCCATGAAGGAATAAATGCCCTAGAAACCCTAGAACAAAAATTAAATATGCTTATGTCACTCTACATGAAATATGATAAGTAGAAAACCAAGTTCTCATACTATATGTTGTTTAGTGACCTAAATGAGGCTAGGGTAAGTTTCGGCCATACCTATTGTATGATGTCTTGTTATGAATTTATACATGATGTTAATTCAAGTTCACATGCTTGTATGTTTGTTTTTATCCCTAATGAATACTTGTTAAAAGATTGACCAAGACATACGTTAAGGACTTGAAGGACTTAGGAACTAGCTCAATATGCTTACTATGTTACTTGAAAAAAATTCTATAAAATGGTTTAAGGTTTCCATGCTTTCATGACATTTGGGACCTTGTTTATATACTGATAGGGTTCATCCACATGAGTTTAAGGACTTGGAGAACTTAGAAACCAAGTTAATCATGCTTATAATGCTTCCTATGAAATTTATGTGATGGTGATTTAGGGTTCACATGCTTGGAGGTTGTTTTTACCTAAATTGAGACCTAAGGGGGTTCGGCCATGATAGGAACCCAAGGGTTGAGGAAGCTTAGAACCCAAGTTAACTATGTTACCATGTTTCTTATGATAGTTTAATCACATGATATACCCTTATGCTTAACCATGTATGCTTGTGATTTATACCTTTTTATGAGATGATATGTGGATAGGGATATGCATGCTTTAATGATATGCTATGTGCTTAGAATATGCATGCTTTTATGATATGCTATGTGAGTAGAAATATTCATGCTTTAATGATAGGCTATGTACTTAGAATATGCATGTTTTTATGATGTGCTATGTGTTTAAAATATGCCTACTTTTTCTTATGACATGATGTATGCCTAAGTGATGCATACTTTTTATGATATGATGTATGCCTAAGTGATGCATACTTTCTTATGACATGATGTATGCCTAAGTGATGCATACTTTTTATGATATGATGTATGCCTAAGTGATGCATACTTTCTTATGACATGATGTATGCCTAAGTGATGCATACTTTTTATGATATGATGTATGCCTAAGAGATGCATACTTTTATGACATAAAGTATGCCTAAGTGATGCATACTTTTATGCTATGCTATGTGACTAAATGATGCATTTTTATACATGCTATTTTACTTTGTAAGGCTTGTACCAAGGGTGGACTCTTAATCAGTCCCTAGGCCTTGCTTTGTGATCTAGGCTAAGCCTTGCTTTGTGATCTAGGCTAATAAGGGATGGGTTCCTTAGTACACCCCTAGGCCTTGCTTTGTGATCTAGGCCAAGCCTTGCTTTGTGATCTAGGCTAATAAGGGATGGGCTCCTTAGTACGCCCGTAAGCCTTGCTATGTGATCTAGGCTAATAAGGGATGGGCTCCTTAGTACGTCCCTAGGCCTTGCTTTGTGATCTAGCTGATAAGGGATGGACTCTTTAAGTATGCCCCTAGGCCATGCTTTGTGATCTTGACCTAGTTCCTAGTATGATTCAAGACTTGCTACCTTGGATATACTTAGGACGCGCGCATTTATGTTATGTATGTATGGTACAAGCCGGAGCCCTGAATATGTTGATATTATGTTCAAGTATATATGTAAGAAGAAATGATTTTAAAGATCATGAGACATACACATGTTTTTCGAATACATGTTTTCAAAATCATATTGCATATACTTTATGATCATGTTGTGATAATGCTATGATTTATGATATGCCATGATTAGATATGACTATGATATGTTTCATGATATGCTTTAAGAGATGAGATGCCATGATTAGATATGATTATGTTATATTTCATGCTATGCATTAAGAGATGATATGCCATGACTAATTATGATTTTGTTATGTTGCATGATATGCTTAAAGAGTATGATATGATATGCCATGACTAATTATGATTTTGTTATGTTGCATGATATGCTTAAAGAGTATGATATGTTATGCCATAACTAGTTGAGATCATGTTATGTTGATATATTCTTTGATTATGTAATGATTTTTAGTTTTAGTGAGTTGGAAAGGAACTTACTGAGCCATGAGTGCTCATAGCTTACTTTCCTTGTACCACAGATAAGGGAAAAAGCTGGATGAGCTAAAGGAGCAGCAGGAGAGGCAAAGAGATGTGTGTGGCGGTGGCTAGGCAACCAAATAAGAACCTGCTTTAAGAACTTTTAGGAATTACACTTTGGTTTCATAAATTGTAGTACTACATGGTTGACTTGATGTTATGTTTTTATTTAACTTGTTATCATGTTATGGAAACCATATTAGTGTAGTTCGGTTTTTATTAAACCAAGAACAAAATGATTTTAAGTCTTCCGCTGTAATATGTACGTTGACTATCGTAGCCCCGTCCCTTAGGGTTAGCAGGGAGGGGGGGCGTTACAAGTAAACTCACCAGATCTACAACAGACCTACTCGTGACACCTGTGCAATATAAATACGACTGCAAATACATGTTAAATAAATGACATGTATGCAGCACGGCAATCAAATGCAACAACCATATCTCAATCAAGTGCAACAACGACAATCACATGCAACTAGTATCTACTAGGCATGTATGCAAATATAACCCCCAGATGCACCGCGCATCATATGCAAAAGTGCATGCATGCTCCATGGTCACCCCCGCCACCTCTCCAGATACCACGACCCCTATTTGGGCTAGAGGCTTGGGTCTGTGACGACTGTACTACCCTCCAGCCCACTATATAGTGGTCGAGGCGGACAGTCCGCTAATAGCTATCTAGCTACATAGCATCAGGGTCCCTGACTGCTCACAACGCCGGATCTCACAAAAACCTCGTGAACGGGTGGCACGACAGGACTAGCAGCAACTGCTCCAGCTACCACTACCCATGAGTGGCCGAGTGTGCGGTGCTATTACCAAACCAACTGATGACTCTCTCAACCACAAGGGAGATAATGGTCATCAGATGCAATGAATGATGAACATGATATATATATATATATAATCATCATCCATGTAACAACCTCAAACCTCATAAATACCTCCAACAAGAGTATAATCGTCATGATACCTCCAGATATCCCACCAAACACATGTACACAACTACACACGTATAATCAACCAAAAATCTCCAATAATCCCACTGGACACATATACACAAAACGTAAGTACAATCAACATGTATCCTCCAATAATAAATACATCAGACACGTGTATAAACCACAAACATACAATCAACACAACTCCTCCAAAAGTACATAACCAAACACGTGTGCACATACAACATGCAAATGTACGGTCAACATGATGTCTCCTAAAACACATATCATCCTCGTGCAATCCTGGTCATACACACAATCAGCAGGATAATACAAACAACCCGACAATCCCTACAATACATACCCTACACGTGTGAACATAGCAGAGTAGATATCAAGAGTGGAGACTGTATATGAATTAAATAGATCATCACAAGGGTCAAGCATAAGTATCATGCAGGAAAAACAACAACCGATCATGATATAAGATAAAGCAGCCTAATTCATCCAATAATAACCATGAACTAAGTACAAGAAAATCTACATAGAGGCCAAGAAAGAAATACCCGCCTTAAATATAGATCATGCCAAGTAATCCCGCGTCGAGACGCTCGTCCCGAATCCAAGTCCTGCAGAAATCAATATATTTATATTTTATTTAGCTAAATTCATATGAATTAAATAGCTAAATAAAATCTCTAACCCAATAGGATCACTCCAATCAAATCTGATCTCTGAATAATCCTCCAAACAATCCTCAATCAATCCAACACATACCAATAATGATCATGTTTAACTCCACCTAGTGATCCAAATCCAATACGATATTAAATCCATCCTTAATCCAACTCCTTCTAAACCAAACATAATCCACAACCATCAATTAAATCACAAACTCCAACATCCCATGATTTAATCTATGTATCATCTACTAACTTCAGGAATGAAATCTAAATAGTTCGTCCACCTCGATTAATCTAACCACAATAATTCCTCCAATCTACATCACATCACTCATAAATCTAAGGAAGCACAAAACCCCACACCCATGAATCAATCCATTCTATTATCAATCATAATAAACTTAAATTAACCTCCCAATCAAATATAAACAAGTATCATTACATCAAGCATAAACCATTATCCAAACTTACCTGAATCCAAAGACTTCGTCGTCAATTTAGTCGGAGAACTTGCTGCTGAAACCAAGCGTAGCCACTACAAGATCATGCAACCACTACATCAATCAAGCACCCAATAACCATAATGAATCCACTCCAAGACTTACCCGAGCTCAAGGTGATCACTAGTAGATCACAACCAGAGTAATCCACTGTTAGAAGAGTATGACCGGAGCTGTGGGTCTTCGGCTAACAGTGCTTGAATGCCCAGATCAGGTGTGTTTGGATGCTGGTAGTAACTGATCGAAGAAGCAGTATAATTGGGAGTTAGGGCAATGAATCTTCATGATCCAAGATTCGGTGATGAGAAGGGGTGATAGAGAAAGAGGCGACGACGAGGCCGTGCTGCTTCAACCTCAATCGATCGGAAGAAATGGCGACCAATCAAAAATCAAAAATCAAGAATCAGCGAAATCACAAGAAAGGGCAAAAGGCTCAAGAAACCTACTATCACCGGCTCATGTGCTCGGTTTTCGACGAGTCCCTGATGTCCGCGACTAGGGTTAGAAAGGCGACAACCGGATCGGAGCTCGAGTCGTCCACGCCGAGGATCTGAGGATGGTCGGCTTCGATCGGCCGAAAGTGGGGGAAGGAGTCGGAGCAAGAGGGAAGAGGCTCCACACCTTGAGAGGGAGAGGAAAGAGGGAGGCTCGGCCGAAGTTACACCGGCGGACGGTGGCATGCTCGACGTCGCTGGAATAAATCGTCGGAGAGGGAGGGGTTTCGGGCAGAGGGAATCGGGGAAGGAGAGGAAGGAAGATCCCACGCCTAAGGAGGGAGAGTGGAGAGGAGGCGGTAGCGCGAGGAGATGGTCGTCGGCGTCGACGCCTAATCGCCGGAGATCGCGCGATGGGAACCGGGGGGGAGAGGGTCGGGAGAGATGCATCGGGTTTAAAGGAGAGGGATTTTAAACCTAGATTAATTAAACTTAGGTTAGTTGAATTAAGTACTAATTTAATTCCTCGATCAACTCCCACTTATTTTGGGTATCCCAAATAGGTCTCCACAAGCCCCACGATTTATCCCCTCAAAATGAGTCATACGGACCCCGTTTAATTCCCAAATTTTTTTTAAAAATTCCTGAAAAATCCAATAAGATTTTTCGTCCAATAATTTTTATTATTTAATTTTACGATATCTTACAGCTTAAGTCCATATAAAGCCTTTTTTTACCTTAAATACATAGGCTGGGTTTTCTAGATCCTCAAATCTGGGTGGTTGACTAACATAGACTTCTTCCTTAATGTAGCCATTTAGAAAAGCTGATTTAACATCCATTTGATATAACTTAAAACCTTTAAAAGTTGCATAGGCTAGAAACAATCTAATTGATTCAAGTCTGGCTACCGGGACATAAGTCTCATCGTAATCTAGTCCTTCGACTTGACTGAACCCCTTGGCTACTAGACGAGCTTTATTCCTTAGGATTTCACCTTGTTCGTCTAATTTTTTCCTAAATGCCCATTTGGTGTCTATAATTGTCTTATCTTTTGGTGGAGGTACTAAATCCCAAACTTGACTCCTTTCAAATTGATTTAACTCTTCTTGCATTGCAATTATCTAGTCAGGTTCAGTTAATGCATCACCTATGTTGTTAGGTTCAATTTTAGATATTAATTCTATTTGACTTCAATTTCTAAAGGCAGATCTTGTTTGAACTCTCAATTCAGGGTTTCCTATGATTTGGCTGATTGGATGATTAGGGTTAGATTTTATTATTCTTGGAATAGGGTTGTCAGATTCTTTAGATTGTGTTAAGTCTTCTTCTTCTTTGTGATGAACTGGATGATTAGGATTTGAACCATGTTGATTAATATGATCATTTTCATTAAAGGTTACATTGGTGGTTTCCTCAATTTTCAAAGTAGATTTATTGTAAACTCTATAGGCCCTACTTGTAGAGGAATACCCAAGAAAGATTCCTTGGTTAGTTTTTGAAGTAAATTTGCCTAAGTAATCTTTAAGATTTAAAATGTGAACATTACAACCAAATACCTTAAAATATTTTATGTTAGGAATTTTGTTAAAGTAAATTTCATAAGATGTTTTATTTTTATCTTTGTTAATTATAATTCGATTTTGGACATAACAAGCTGTATTAACAGCTTCAGCCCAAAAATATTTTGGTATATTATATTCATTTAACATTGTTCGGGCAGCTTCTTGTAGAGTTCTATTCTTTCGTTCTACTAAGCCATTTTGTTGTGGAGTTTTAGGGCATGAGAACTCATGGTGATAATCATTTTCTAGACAAAAATTATTAAAGTTTTGATTTTTGAATTCACCTCCATTATCATTTCTTATTTTCTTAATTTTAATATCTTTTTCATTTTCTACTTGTTTACAGAAATTTTTAAATGTTTTAAAGGTATCATATTTATTAGGTAAGAATTTCACCCATGTATATTTAGAGTAGTCATCAATGATTACTAAGCAATAAAGATTTCCATTCAAGGATTTTATTCCATGAGAATCAAATAAATCTAAATGTATTAGGTCAAGTATTCTATTTATTCTATTTTGATTGGTAAGTTTATGAGTTGATTTAATTTGTTTTCCTTGTTGACAAGAATTACAAAATTTATCTATAGGATTCCCTAATTTTGGAAAACCTCTTACTAAACCATTTTTTCTTAATTTCAGTAGTAGATTTCTAAAGTGAGTGTGTGCTAATCTCCTATGCTATAACCAAGTTTCATCATCATTTGCTAGAAAACATTTGGGTATTGTTTTAAGTAGATGAATGGAGTAAATATTTTTATCTCTAAAGCCTTTTAGTAATATATTAGTTGAGTCATTGTAGCTTATCAAGCATTCAGAAGGAAAAAATTTAACCTCAAATCCTGAATCACAGAGTTGGCTTATACTAAGAAAATTATAATTAAAATGTTCAACAAGTAAAACCTTTTTAATTGAAATGTTGGACTGTAATTGAATTTCACTTGTACCAATTACCTTTAGCTTACCATTGTCTCTAAAGGCAACTGATCCTAAGTTTTTGAATTCAATGTTGGTAAATTTATGCTGATCCCCAGTCATGTGTCTAGAGCAACCGCTGTCCAAGATCTATTTTTCCAGAGCTTTGGATTCCTACAAAACGTAGGATTTGAACCAAAGTTCGATTAAAGGATGAAATTAAGTGGGTAAGGTTTTGGATTGCATTTAAGTCTTATGATTTAATGAGTCTTTTGATTTTTAAGTTAATAAAAAAATTAAGTTAAATAATAATTTTTAATTAAGTTTAAAAAGTTTTAATTAAGTTTTAAAATGAGTTTTTAATTAAGTTTGAAAATAAGTTTAAAAATAAGTTTTAATAAAGTAAAAAAGTTTTTAATTAAGTTTTAAAATAAGTTTTAATAAAGTAAAAAAAATTTTAATTAAGTTTTAATAAAGTAAAAAAGTTTTTAATTAAATTAGGTTTGAAATTAAGTTTTAAATTTCATTAGGTTTGGAATTAAGTTTTAAATTTCAATTAGGTTTGATAATTAATTTCGTCTGATAATTAATTAGGTTTGAAATTCAATTAGGTTTGATAATTAATTATGTTTGAAATTTAATTAGGTTTGATAAAGGTTATTGAACCCATGTTAGATTCAAATTTAGCTTTGGGTTAATCAAGCAGACTTCATAAGGATAAGTTTTCAGTTCAGTGGCAAGGCATATGACCTTCTTGTGTATCAACGGTGGACCACTTGTTGAAGACTTTCCAAATTGTTCCCATCCAAAAAACTTAATACTAAATTTTGGTCTAACTAGCCCATGTTTGACTAGGGTAGCTTCGGTCAGATCCACTAAGTCTAGTGCGCTAGGTAGAATTTCATATTCAGCCTAGACATGACTTCAACAAAGTTTCCTTGACGTACTATTATCCCAATCCATTCCGATGCTATGTTGTAGGGTTTGGTAAACCTTTTTCATCTAACCATTCTAAGCAGAAAATAAACATAATCCTAAGTGTTGAGTTTGGTTAATCAAGTTGGTTGTATTATTTTTCTACTTGCTCCCCCTGAGTCATAACTTAGATAAGGTCTATCTAAGTAATGAATATGACTCTTGGGGATTAAGTATAGGTTTGGTTCAATTTATTTGGTTAAAAGTTTTATTTGAATTCATGCTTGGACTTGACCTCTAGTATTTTGACTAATTAAGGATAAGTATGATTTGTTTGTTTGTTTGGGTCTGTAACCGAGTCCTGATTTGTTGTATACGGCTCGTTGCGATCCAAGTACCATATTTATACACTTGGATCCCAATTCAAACCTTTCCAACATTTTCTTGAGTCGCTCAACTTGACCTTTCAAATTAGAATTTTCTTCCTCAAGTTTTTCAACTTGAGTTGAAGTTCTGACTTGAACTTGGTTAGTCGAGTCACTCAAGTTACCTTGTTGCTTAAGGTGGTCTATTTCTTTAAGTAACAAGTTATTTTGTTTTTCTGTTTTTAACTACTTTAAAAACCTTAACTAAAACCTTAACTACTTTAAGAAAATTAGACTTAGAATAAATTGTTACCATATTTGGATCCTCTGATCCATGGCTTTTGTCGGAATCGAGGTCGATCTCGGACTCGTACTCTTCATCAGACTCAGAGTCAAAATCTTCGTTTCTTGCCATAAATGCAAGATGACTCGAGTGCTTCGTTTGCTCCGCGTCGGATTCGTCAGAAGAAGTCTCGTCCCATGTCGCTTGAAGAGCCTTCTTTCATCTTGTCGATTTGGGTTTTTCTTCCTTCCGGTTCGAGCAATCGATTTTGAAATGTCCTTTTTTGTTGCACCCATAACAAATCACTTTAGATTTGTTTTGAGTCTGGTTGAGTGGAGTCTTCTTGATATTTCTTCTGAACTTCTTCTTTGTCAGAAGTCTCCGACACCATGTTCACCAACTCTTCTTCATTTGTTGATTCAGAGTCTGTCTCGCCTTCAAACGTGATCTTGGTTTATGATTTTGTCTCCTTGCTTGGACATGCATACAACGCTACACCTTTCTCAACATGGCTTATGTTAGACTGTTCGTGTAATTCCAATTCGCAAAATAACTCTTCTAACTTAAGAATTGAAAGATCTTTGGAAACTTTGTACTCATCTACAATTGATGCCCACAAAGCATTCCTCAGAAAAGCATTCTGAGCATACCTTATCGTGTCGCGGTTTTCCAGGTTGTGTCCAATCAGGTGGAGGCCGTTAAGTATGTCCTTCAGTTGAGCGTGTAGTTGCGAGGCCATCTCTCCAGTAAACATTTTTATATTAAATAAATTATTTAAAAGTAGGTCCCGTTTATTTACCTTCGAGTCATCGGTTCCTTCGTGTAATTTGACTAGAGAGTCCGACAATTCTTTAGCGTTGTCGTAGGGACCGACTCGAATTCCTCCATTGTAAGCCCGCACTGAATGTTGTTGATCGCCTTGTAGTTCATTTGTTCCTTCTTGATCATTTGGGGAGTCCATTCATCTGGTTCTAGTGTTGTTCCGTCCTTTGTTGGGGGAGTATAGCCTTTCAAAACTATGAACTAGAGCTCGATGTCGTATTTCAAGTAACACTCCATCCTATTCTTCCAATAACTAAAATTTTCTCCTTTGAATAGTGGAGGTCGGACAATACAGTATCCTTCTTGATACGAATTCGACATCCTTGCAAGACAAAAATTAAAAGAAAAATATTTCCAAGACTTTCGTCTTGGGGTTAGTAGTGCTTGAAAGAATAATAGAAAAAAAATATTAAAAGGAAATAATATTAAAGAAAAGATGAAGTTTTAAAAATGCTTTCAAAAATGATTAAGTTATTTCAGAGCTAATGAAGCTCTGATACCAATTGATAGATCGGATGCGAGCAATAGAGAGGGGGGGGGGGGTGAATATCTCTTCTTTTAAAACTTACTTTTCTTTTTAAAACACAAAGTTAAGCAGCGGAAATTAGAAAGAGACACGTTTGTTTACTTCGTTCGGAGCCTAGCTCGACTCCTACTCGAAGGTCCGCAGTCCTTGACCACACCAATGGATAAAGCACTATAACTCTTCTTTCCAAAATCCTTCAGAAAGAAGTAGATCGTACAATGGAGCAAGATTGTAACACCCTACTATCTTGCTTAAATGAAATTACAATGCAAGTTAATTTAAATTATACCGAAAAGTAAATTGCAGATGAGGCTTAGGTTAGTACTTCCGGATGCTGTAGCTTGCTGGGCTGATGAAGATGAGTCATTTGCAGAATATAATTTTTGATCAGAAAAATTTTCTTCCGGCCACAGACTTCGAGCTCTATTTTATAGGCCTTGGGCGGTCGACCGATCCCACTGTTTGGTCGACCGAACCCGCTCCCTCCTTCCTTCCTGGCTGGAGTCTGACGCTGGCTCGGAAATCTTCATTAACTGATCTTTAATTGTTCGATCGACCAATCATGCCTTTCGGTTGACCGAACAAGCTTTTTCCTTATTCGCTGAAATCTACCGAGATCTTTATTTATTGCCCCATTAATGTTGATTGGATCGGTCGACCGATTGTTGGTGCAACCTTAGGTCAAGGTTGACCTGGTTGACCAGACTCGAGTTGACTTAACTCGAGTTGTGTTTTGATGTTTGACGAGTTATGTTTGACAATGTTTGACATGAACAGAAAAGTTGTATCTTGATGTTTTACAAAGTCCAAGCAGGGAGCTTGGCATGGGAAAAGTCCAAGCAGGGAGTTTGGCATGGTGAAAAGTCCAAGCAGGGAGTTTGGCATGGTGAAAAGTCCAAGCAGGGAGCTTGGTACGGGAAAAGTCCAAGTATGGAGACTTGGCACGGAGAAGTCCAAGTATGGAAGCTTGGCACATGGAAAGTCGGAGAGGGCTCGGTAGCTCGTTCTCCGGACTGTGGTCAGAGAGGGCTCGGGAGCTCGTTCTCTGGACCGGATGGAAGTCGGAGAGGGCTCGGTAGCTCGTTCCCCGAACTGTGGTCAGAGAGGGCTCGGTAGCTCGTTCTCTGGACCGGATGTGGAAAGTCCTGGTGAGTGAAGACAGGAAGACGGAAAGTCCTGGTGAGTGAAGCCAGGCAATGGGAAAGTCCTGGTGAGTGAAGCCAGGCAGTTGGAAAGTCCTGGTGAGTGAAGCCGGGCAGATTGGAAATCCTGGTGAGTGAAGCTAGGTAAAAATCCTAGTGAGTGAAGCTAGGTGAAAGTCCTGGTGAGTGAAGCTGGGCAAGGGAAAATCCAGATGGATCAAGGGTGATCGGACATCTGGTGTTTAGAAGGTCAAGTAGGTCAAGGGAGTGACCGGATACTTGACACGAAGAGAAAAGTCCAAGTGGGTCAAAGGGATTGACCGGACACTTGGTGGGGAGTCTTAGTAGGTCAAGGGAATGACCGGATGCTAAGCATGATGTACCAACAGGTCAAGGTTGACCGGATGTTGGTTTGGAAGGCTTGGGACTTGGATTGGGCAAAAACCAAGCTCTGGATCGATCAGTGGATCGATCCAGTGATACATTGGGTATCTGGATCGGTCTGGTGACCGATCAGTAACCAAGCAGTAGCCTACTGAGTGTTATCTGATCGGTCTGCAGACCGATCAGGAAACAACCATCAGAAGGCAAGAAGTTCGGGAGAAAAAGGAAGGGACATGCATGCTGATCGGTCCCTAGACCGATCAGAGGAAGCTCTGATCGGTCCCCAGGACCGATCAGGGTCTTCCTGGACCGATCAGGACATAGCCTGATCGGTCCAGGCTTAGCCTGATCGGTCCCCAAGACCGATCAGGGATAGTGTGGACCGATCAGGTTGGAGCCTGATCGATCCAGAACTATCCGTTGGCTCACAACGGTATTCTGTCTTCTGCTGTCTTCTAGCTTCTTCTTCGCAGGTGGATGCAGATATAAAAGAGGCTGAGGGCTTCTACAGAGGGGCTGTCTTTTTTACACTTCTTCTTCCTCCTCTGAACTGAGCTGCTGTTCTTCTGAAAGCTGTGCTCTTGAGCTTTGCTGAGCTCCGAAGCTTCGGGTGAGCTTCTTTGACTGAGTCGCTTGTTGGCATTCGTCCGTGAAGTTGGTGCTTCATCCGGGACTTCAGTCGACGAGAAGGCAAGCGAGTATTTGTACATTCATTGTGTATTTTGTTCTTGCTCTTCTTTGTATTTCCATATTGCTGTTGCAAACTATTATGGCGAGGTTTCTCCACCCAGAAGGAGTGATTATTAGCCGGGTTTCCGGGGTCTCATCCACCGACGGATTGATAGGCTTCGTCCACCTTACGGACACGCCGAGGAGTAGGAGTATCATCTCCGAACCTCGTTACATCGCTGCATGTTAAGGTTTGATCTTCTTGTCTTTGTTTCTTTGTTTTATTTTCCGCTGCGCTAACCCTAATCGTAGGAAGAAACGAGCAATTTGGGGTCGGCTATTCACACCCCCCCTCTCTAGCCGCGACCGTCGATCCTAACAAGTGGTATCAGAGCGAGGTCACTCTTCGTTGGATCAACACCCGGGGGAGCACGAGCTAGAGAATGGAATTATTTGGAGAAGACGTCACAATTCAACCTTTCTACGATCACGACGACTTCGCATTTTGGAAGGTAAGAATGAAGTACTTTCTTATGACTAACCTTGAAAATTGGAGTTGTGTTCAATTAGGTTTCAAGCCTCCGATGGACAAGAAAGGAGAAACCCTAGAGAAGAAGGAGTGGACCAAGGAACAAGTCCACCAATCCCTAGTCAACGATGAGGTATTGAAAATTTTTGAATTTTATTTACCTAATGATGTTTTGTGTAGGATAGGTGGATATAATTATGCCAAGGAGTTGTGGAACAACTTGGCAAAGTTCCATGAGGAGAACTCCACTTCAAGTCATGAAGAGGAGTCAAGTGAACCAAGTAGCTCACTTCATGGAGGAATGGATTTAGAAGTTGAGGGACACTCAACATCTAAAGAAGAAGAGGAGGAGAGTTCTTCTTCAAGTTCGGAGCAAGAAGAAGAAGCTTCTACCTCCGGAAGGGATGAAGGAGAGAGCGTTCATCCATCCTCAACTCTAGGTAACTCAAGCCATTTAGTTTCTAGCAAATTACACATAATGTGCTTTGAGTGTAGGGAATTTGGACATTACAAGAGTAAATGTCCAAAGAGGGTTAGAAAGACTCCACCGGCGCCAAAGGTCAAGGAAGCCGGAGTCCCAACACGCAAGGGCAAGGAGCACGTGGTGTGCTTCCAATGCAAGCGAAGGGGACACTATAGGAGCCAATGTCCGAGGGGGAGGCAACCTCACAAGGACAAGAAGACGAGCACATAGATAGGGGGAGCTAAGGCAAACCCTAAGGTAATCTCTAAGGCACATTATTGCAATAATAATAAGACACATGCTAGTAGCCTTGTTGCAATTGTTAATAATGATAAGCATGTTAACTTTAGGAACCAATACATGAGCTTAGGAGCCAAACATGTTAACCTAGATAAGGATAATACTAGAAATGTCAACCCTAGAATTAACCCATCTAAGGCTAAGGAAAATCTAGGTAGGAATCCCAAATCAACTAGACACATGCCTAGGAATGCCTCAAAGAAAAATGACAAATCAAGTCTTGAGGTATTAAAGAAGGAAAATCAAGTCTTGAGGTCAAGACTTGACATGTTAGAAAAGACCCTTAAAAATTTGGAAAAGTCAAATATAGGGTCTAAGGGGCAAAAACAAAAGCCCAAGGACATGAAAGGTTTGGGTCACAAACCTAAGTCCCAAGAGGTCAAGCCCACTTATCACAATGTTCCATTAGATTATGGAACAAAATCTAGGGCAAGGAAGACCATCACCAAGGTCACAAGGGGAGTCACCCCTATAGTTGATCTTGATGAGTCCCAAATGATCAAGGCTTCAAAACCTAGAAGGGTCATTAGAAGGGTTGCTAGGGAAGTCATCCCTAGTGAATACTTAGTGAACCCAATGAGCTCCAATAGGTATTGGGTTCCTAGGAGCATGATTTCATCACGCTAGATTAGTTAGGGTGTACCAACCTTACTTGAATAGGTAGTTAACCTAATAATGGCAAAAGGTGGCACTTTAGGATTTTTCAAGGTATAATCAAGCCTTGAAAATGAAATTAAGAATTATTCCTAAGGAGATTAGAATGTGCCAATCAAATTTGAGGAGTTTTCTAGAGTCAATCTAATTGGCACATAGTGATCTAAAAATCTTTGGTATAAGATGCTAGGTCTATTACACTTAGGAATATAGAACCTATGGAAAAATGATCAAAATTATCAAAAATGGCAACTAAGGCTAGAATTAGGTATTTTCTATACCTTTATGTGCTATTTTCCATATATTGTTTGTCATATGCCATGTCATGACATCATATTTATTTTATGATCATTTAAAATGTTATGATAATGCTTAGGTTAGTTAAATGTCATGCTTTATTTAAGTTTCATACTTTATGCCATGACATCATGACATTGGCACATGGTTCCATTTATGATACAATTATATGCCATGTCATCATCTTGTGCATTAATGATCAATGAAATTGATTTAAGGACTAAAACACAATTTGATATGGAGATCAAATTGTTATTTAGAAAAATGCATGAGAACTTAGATTAAGCTAACCTAAACCCATATCTCACATCAAAATTGACTTGGATGTGTTTGATACACCTTAGATGTGTGTGAGATATTAGGATTGTGAGTTAGGATCAAGGTGCATAGTTCTTGTACCTAGATGAGCCTAATTCTAATTGAGGATCATAGGGAAAGCTTGTGTACAAGTCATGTACATTTAGCCCTAAGATTGTGATCCTAAATTAAAGGGTTTAAAATCATTTCAAAATTGATTTGAAAAACCTTGATGAAGCTTTTCTAGTGATAGCATTCATCATTGAACAAGGTGATACAAAGATGAGTTAACTTTGAGCTATTTTAAAGACTTGTGAATTTTGTATCAAGATTGAAAAATGGAAGCTATTTTCATAGAAAACTATTTATTCATGATAGTATATGTTATGAGGAATGTATCCTCAAAATTTTACAATTTTTGAAATTTTCTGTGATTTTCTAGAGGTTTCTGAATTTCGGGAGAAGAAAAATTCAGAAATCAGAGGTCGTGGACCGATCAGGAGGTTCCCTGATCGGTCCAGGTCTGTGTGGATCGGTCACTGGACCGATCCAGAGGGAGCCTGATCGGTCTGGTGACCGATCAGGGCGTGCCAAATTGCTGAAATTCGACTGGTTGTCTGAAATTTCAGCTCGGGAGTTGGTATTTTGAAGGTTTGAAACTCTCCAAGACATTGTTGGTGCAATGGTCAAGGGGGAGTTGACCTTTAGGGAGAATTTTACCTATTAGTCAAGGGGAGTTGACTTTTAGGGGGAGTTTTTACTCCTAGACTTGAGTGATATGGGATTATCACTAAGTTAGTTGTTGACCTTAGTATCAAGGGGGAAATTAAGGGTTTCAATGAAAGGTATGAGACCTTCATTAGAGAGAAACTCTTGACCTTGATTCACTCTTTTTGATGTGTGTCAAAAAGGGGGAGAGTGTAGGTTTGGGGAGAATGTTCAAGGAAGAACATTAGAAAACCTAAGTTTGATTATGAGTTTTGTCAAACATCAAAAAGGGGGAGATTGTTGGTGCAACCTTAGGTCAAGGTTGACCTGGTTGACAAGACTCGAGTTGACTTGACTCAAGTTGTGTTTTGATGTTTGACGAGTTATGTTTGACAATGTTTGACATTACAGAAAAGTTGTATCTTGATGTTTTACAAAGTCCAAGTAGGGAGCTTGGCATGGGAAAAGTCCAAGCAGGGAGTTTGGCATGGTGAAAAGTCCAAGCAGGGAGTTTGGCATGGTGAAAAGTCCAAGCAGGGAGCTTGGCACAGGAAAAGTCCAAGTATGGAGACTTGGCACGGAGAAGTCCAAGTATGGAAGCTTGGCACATGGAAAGTCGGAGAGGGCTCGGTAGCTCGTTCTCCGGACTGTGGTCAGAGAGGGCTCAGGAGCTCGTTCTCTGGACCGGATGGAAGTCGGAGAGGGCTCGGTAGCTCGTTCCCCGAACTGTGGTCAGAGAGGGCTCGGTAGCTCGTTCTCTGGACCGGATGTGGAAAGTCCTGGTGAGTGAAGCCAGGCAGATGGAAAGTCCTGGTGAGTGAAGCCAGGCAAGGGAAAGTCCGTGAGTGAAGCGGTTGGAAAGTCCCGTGAGTGAAGCCGGGCATTGAAATCCCGTGAGTGAAGCTGTAAAATCCTAGTGAGTGAAGCTAGGTGAAAGTCACGGTGAGTGCGGGCAAGGGAAAATCCAGATGGATCAAGGGTGATCGGACATCCGTGTTGAGAAGGTCATGTAGGTCAAGTGACCGGATACTTGACACGAAGAAAAGTCCAAGTGGGTCAAAGGATTGACCGGACACTGTGGGGAGTCTTAGTAGGTCAAGGGTGACCGAATGCTAAGCATGATGTACCAACAGGTCAAGGTTGACGGATGTTGGTTTGGAAGGCTTGGGACTTGGATTGGGCAAAACCAGCTCGGATCGACGGTGGATCGATCCAGGATACATGGTATCTGGATCGTCCGGTGACCGATCGGTAACAAGTAGCCTCATCGAGTGTTATCGATCGGTCCGCAAACCGATCAGAAACAACGATCGAAGGCAAGAAGTTCGGGAAAAAAGGAAAGGACATGCATCGATCGGTCCTGGACCGATCGAGGAAGCTCGATCGGTCCCGGACCGATCAGGTCTTCGACCGATCGACATAGCTCGATCGATCCGTGCTAGCTGATCGGTCCCAAGACCGATCGGGGATAGTGGACCGATCAGTTGGCTGATCGGTAACTATCCGTTGGCTCTAACGGCCTTACTCTTCTTCGGCTTCTTCTTTGCGGTGGATGCGATATAAAAGAGGCCGAGGGCTTCTACAGGGCTCTTTTTTACACTTCTTCTTCCTCTCGAATCGAGCCGTTTTCGAAGCTGTTCTTGAGCTTTGCGAGCTCAAGCTTCGGTGAGCTTCTTTGATGAGTCGCTTGTTGGCATTCGTCCGTGAAGTTGGTGCTTCATCCGGGACTTCAGTCGACGAGAAGGCAAGCGAGTATTTGTACATTCATTGTGTATTTTGTTCTTGCTCTTCTTTGTATTTCCATATTGCTGTTGCAAACTATTGTGGCGAGGTTTCTCCACCCAGAAGGAGTGATTATTAGCCGGTTTTCCGGGGTCTCATCCACCGACGGATTGATTGGCTTCGTCCACCTTACGGACACGCCGAGGAGTAGGAGTATCATCTCCGAACCTCGTTACATCGCTGCATGTTAAGGTTTGATCTTCTTGTCTTTGTTTCTTTGTTTTATTTTCCGCTGCGCTAACCCTAATCGTAGGAAGAAACGAGCAATTTGGGGTCGGCTATTCACACCCCCCCTCTCTAGCCGCGACCGTCGATCCTAATAGACCAATCCTCTGGTTCGGTCAACTAATCAGCCTTTTTCCTTTTTCTGTTGATCGATGTTGATGATCTGTTCTGTCCTGAGTCACCATGGTTCGGTTGATCGATCTTGCTGTTCGGTCGACCGATCAAGCTTTGATCGGGCTCGTACTCTATTTTGGTTCGATCTAAATACTGAACTGGACTTGGTTGGTTCGGTCGACCAATCAGGTGGTTCAGTCGACCGATCTGGCAGAACCTGCAAAACAGTGTTAAGCAAAACACCCTGCAAAATTGAGACTAGTACAGTAATATAAAATACATGAGTAATATGAAAGACAGTAAAACTGTCTTGATCTCAACATGAAAACCTTCCCGGTTTCTTTAGTTGGATCAGTGACCTAAGGTTGTTCCCTTTAGAAATCCAACCTCACTGTCGCTCCTCCAGTTTGTTTACCTCATCTTACCTGCCAAACTTTTGAACCTCCAGATCTAGTTTGGACTTTTCACTCAGCCTTGATCGACTCCCCAAGACTTTTCTCTCGATCTTCGGTCCTCCAGACCTCTCGATCACACTGCCAAGCTTCAGGTCCCCTCGACCTTCTTGGACTTGCACCTAGGTTCCATGATCTGCTAAGATTTCTCCTGCCTTGCCTCCAACTAGATCTTTCTCGGTTGAGTAAACATCCAGCACACTCAGTTAACTTGTTAGATCATAACAAGACTTAACTTGAACCTTTGACAACATCAAAACTTAGGTTTGATTCTGGTGCAACTTGCACCAACTGTATTTACATTCAGGGACAATGTTAATGCGATGAGACTAGCATGTAGGTCAACTCGATGACTTGATCTCACAAGTCATGGATATAGAGATATCAAGTTAACACATGACTATGCATTGGAGAATGTATACTGAATGACCCGCCATGAGAAAGTATTATGGATCGTTATATGAGTGTCATATACTTTCTCATGTGACTATTAGTATGACTATCAGTCCTTGGATCTGAAGTCACCATGGTTCCCTACATAAGGAGTTGCATACTTTGGCTTCGTCAAACGTCACCCGTAACTAGGTGGACTATAAAGAACAAATTATGCGGAGGGATGTGAGTGATGTAGATGGGATATATCCCTCCTATATGACGGGAGTGACATCATATTTCTTGATAGAGTGAGACCACTAAGTGCATGGCCATGTCTAAATGAGTCAATATGAGATATTGAGCTCATTTGTTTAGAGTGAGTTTACTTGGAGTTCAAGACATAGATTGATTAGAGGATGACACGATCTATGCCTCAATTGATCAATCTAGATGTCAAGGATAGAAGGACATTGTCACATATTGTGAGAGTCACAATTAGTAGTCACAATGGTGATGTTGGATCTCAATATTCTTGTAACTTGGGTAGTAATGATGTGTTGCAAGATACCGCTCATTACTTATGCTTCTAAATGGGTTTAGGAGCATTGTCAACGTTACAAGAACCTATAGGGTCACACACAAAGGGTAATTAGATGGAGATTAGGTTCATATGATGAACCAAGAGGATTAGGTTCATATGATGAACCAAATTAGATTAAGAGTAATCAAAATTAGATTAATTGAGTAAGACTCGATTGAGTTAGACTTGAATTAGACTCAAGTGAGGCTAGACTTGAGTTACACTCAAGTGAGGCTTAATGATGATATTCATTGAATTTTGAATTCAATGATAAATGGTGACATTCATTGAATTATGAATTCAATTTGAATATTAGATTCAAATTTCAGTTCAAATTATGAAGAGAAGAGGAGTTTCAAAATGGCTATTTAAAGAAGAAAGAATATTCATTAAATACTCATTAAGACTCATTAATGAGGCTCATTAATGAAGTTAATGAGTATTAAGTATTTTCATTAGATGAAAATACTTAAAGCCAATTTACTCTCAATTTACTCTTATTTTTCATGAATGAATCATCATTATTCTTCCTCTCTTCTAGTTCTCTCCCTCCCCTCCATTGCTGAGCCACCCAAGAGTGCTAGCACACTCTAAGTGGTGTTTCTCCACCTATTGTCCGTGTGGATTTGTATAGAGGAGTGTATGCTTGACACTCTCGAGATCCGGCAACCTTTTGGACGAGCGGGATAAGCGAAGGGCTTCGCAACAAGGGTAACGCTTCTTATTCATGTAGATCTAAGGTAGATCTAGGTTATAAACATGTACATGATTTATTTTTTTATCTTCGCACGGATCTGTGGCAAGACTTCGAGGTTTCCGCAACGCAAAAAGCGGTTTTTGTGGCTCGAAAGTTCCAACAGTGGTATTAGAGCCACGTGTGAAGCATGTACAACTTTGTATTTTATTTTTATGAATATATTTCAGATCTGTAAGTTTCTGTAAGTTTGCTATTTTTAAATATTTTTTGAGTATTTTTCTCGTAGAAGCGAAGCAACAAGTGCTAGGAGACTTGTAGGCTTCAACTACCGAGAAAAATCTTCCGAAACGGCAAGGTCTCGCCCAAATAATTTTGGGACAGCGGCTTAAGACGCTGTTAGATCAAGATGGGACACTCGCAATATTTATTTCGCGAGAAGGGGCGCTGCCCCTAACCCCGCAAGGGGCATTGTCCCACGATCGCGCCCGAAAACCGCTAAACGGGACTGCTGGGAAGTTGTGACTCATAAAATCGATAAAATCAGTAGAAAAATTATAGAAATTTATATAAAATACATAATTTAGAATTATGTGTGATTTTGTGATGGTCATGGCCCAAAATCCCAATATGATTGGTTAAAATGTGTTGTAATTCATAATATGACCTGCGCGCCATTTTTGTGTTGTGCGTGTTGTATTGATATGCGACCTGCGTGTCGTACCTTCTCTTTTATATTCTTGTTCTAAATAGAATTTAGACTCGAATGTAACTTGAGTTTCACATTTGTAATGTACAAAATAAAGCGGTGGAAGGTCCACTCAAGAAGGAGTTACGAGGAGGGTGATTTCAACACATGGCGGTCAAAGGGAGGCACTTGAAGAAGTCGTTGACTCTAGGTTGACCATCCGATCTTTTCATTGGCTTGAAAAGATCATAGTAGGGCAATGACCTCATCACAAAATAATTAGTTATCTATCATTGCTTGTGTATGTGATGCATGATAATATAGGATAATTAGTGCCTTGATGCGTATAAGATACGAATCCACGGTTAGATTAGATCTTAATCAAGTCAACTCGATATGCCTACCAAGTTTTGATACCCATCACTACCTCGATCATTTGTTGTTGTTGAATCTGCCAAAGTAGAGCAACGTATATTATCTTGGTAGGGTGCGGAGGGACAACCTTGGTCCTGCCTATCAAAGCTTGGGTGAGTACAAACTCAATTAGATTAAGCAACTAGTTAACTCAATTGGATCGAGTAAAACTATAGACATTTTCCAACGGTTGGACGATAGGATAAAAATCACATTTATACTAAATCTTGGGCGATTTAGCCAAAGCTAACTCAAGTTTTAATATAAATGAGATTTTTGATCCTATAAACAAGAGTTGCATAGAGATGTAATTGATAATTCGTTATCTATCGATCATACTAAGTCTTGGGTGATTTAGCCAAAGCTAACACAAGGCGTAGTATGATGTAGATCTTGTCCCGCAAGAATTATAGCTAATTGGTATGAATCCAGTAGTGTGGTTTGACCACATCCATGACTTGATTCTACAAAAGTCCTATAATTCAGTGGGAGCATCATTTAGTTAAAGAACTAATTAAATGATAAATGGAATATGATATTTACTTTTTGCATTATTTATGTTGTAGATTGTCATGTCGACAAATACGAACACCTTCTCCCTGCGTTCTGTCATTGACAAGGACAAGCTCAAGGGAGCTAATTTCCTGGACTGGTACAGGAATCTGAGAATCGTTCTCACACAAGAAAGAAAACTGTACGTCCTGGAGCAGCCCATTCCGGAGGCACCTCTTGCCATTGCCACGCGAGCTGACCGAGATGCTTATAAGAAGCATCAAGATGACGCATTAGATGTGTCATGCCTCATGCTCGCAACCATGAACTCTAAGCTTCAGAAGCAACACGAGTTGATGACTGCTTATGACATGGTTGAATATCTTCATCAACTATATCAAGGACAAGCAGGGCACTGGAAGAGGAACTGCAAAAGATACCTGGAAGATCTTAAGAAGAAGGGAAATAATATTTCTACTTCAGGTATACATGTTATAGAAGTCAATCTTTCTATTTCTTCATCGTGGGTATTAGATACCGGATGTGCTTCTCACATTTGTACTAATGTGCAGGCGTTGAGAAATAGCAGGGCATTGACAAAGGGTGAGATAGACCTACGAGTAGGCAATGGAGCACGAGTTGCTGCTGTTGCTGTAGAAACTTACTTTCTATCTCTGCCCTCTGGGCTTGTACTAGAATTAGATGAATGTTGTTATGTGCCTGCTCTTACAAAGAACATCATTTCAGTCTCTTGTTTGGACAAGAAGGCTTTTCTTTTGTAATAAAGAACACATGTTGTTCTGTTTATTTAAAAGATATGTTCTACTATAGTGCACCTCTGATGAACGGACTCTACATTCTAGACTTAGAGAACCCCATCTATAACATAAGTACCAAAAGGTTCAAGTGAAATAAAATGAACCAAACCTATCTTTGGCATTGTCGCTTAGGTCATATAAATGAGAATAACTTATCTCAGCTTCATAAAGATGGTTTACTGGACTCATTTGATTTCGAATCATATGAGACATGCGAGTCATGTCTACTAGGCAAGATGACCAAGACTCCCTTTAGTGGACATAGCGAGAGAGCAACTAACTTGTTAGGACTTATACATAGTGATGTATGTGGCCCTTTCAATGTGGTTGCCAGAGGTGGTTATAGATACTTCATTACATTTACTGATGACTTCAATAGATATGGTTATGTGTATCTCATGACACATAAATCACAATCCTTTGAAAAGTTCAAAGAATTCAAGAATGAAGTACAAAACCAGCTAGGCAAGTGTATTAAAATACTTTGATCAGATCGAGGTGGTGAATACCTTAGCCATGAGTTTCGTGACTATCTAGCTGAGTGTGGGATCCTATCCCAACTCACTCCTCCTGGAACACCACAGTGGAATGGTGTGTCCGAAAGGAGGAATCGTGCCCTATTAGATATGGTATGATCTATGATGAGTCACACAGATCTTCCCATATCCTTTTGGTGATATGCTCTAGACACAGCAACCTTCACACTTAACCGTGTTCCATCCAAGGCTGTGATAAAGACACCATATAAGATATGGACTGGGAGAGATGCCCAGGTGTCTTTTATGAGGATTTGGGGTTGTGAGACTTACATTCGACGTCAAGTCTCAGACAAACTGGGACCCAAATATGATAAGTGTTATTTTATAGGATATCCCAAGGAAACGAAGGGATATTACTTCTACATTCCCAGTCAACACAAAGTGTTTGTGTCTAAGACTGAAGTATTTCTAAAAAGGGACTTTGTTTCTAGAAAAACTAGTTGGAGTATGTTCGATCTTGAAGAAGTTCAAGATATGGACCATAGCACTGAAGCCTTGATGGAAGTTGAATTGGAACCACAAATTGTTGTGGATGATGAGATTGTTCCACAAGGAGTTGAAGAACAATAACCAGTTCAAGTAGACCTACCTCTTCGCAGATCTGACAGGATACATCGTCAGCCTGAGAGATACTCATTTCTCTTACCTGACCATGTCGATATTATGCTCATTGAGAATGAGCCTACCTCCTATCAGGAAGCTGTGATGAGACTAGATTCTGAGTCATGGCTAGAGGCCATGAGATCCGAGATGGAATCTATGTGCACCAACAAAGTATGGACTTTGGTTGATCCACCTGAAGGCATCAGACCCATTGGGTGTAAGTGGGTCTTTAAGAGAAAGACTAACATGGATGAACTTATTACCTATAAGGGTCGCTTGGTAGCTAATGGTTTTAAGCAAATTCATGGTATTGAATATGATGAACCTTTTCTCCAGTAGCGATGTTTAAATCCATTTGGATCATGCATCCTATTGCAGCATACCATGATTATGAGATCTGACAGATGGATGTCAAACCCATGTTTTTGAATGGAAACTTGCTCGAGGATGTGTACATGACACAACCTGATGGTTTTGTAGATCCACAGCATACTGGCAAGTATGCAAGCTGCATAAGTCCATTTATGGACTAAAGCAAGCTTCTCGGAGCTGGAATCTTCGATTCGATGATGCGATCAAACAGTTTCATTTCATCAAGAATGAAGATGAACCCTGTGTCTACAAGAAGGTTGTTGGGAATACAGTTGTCTTCCTTGTATTATATGTGGATGACATACTACTCATTGGAAATAGCAACCCTTTGTTGCAGTCTGTAAAGACTTGGCTGGGGAATTATTTCTCAATGAGGACTTAGGTGAAGCAGCCTATATTCTAGGCATAATGATCTATAGAGATAGATCTAAGAGATTGCTTGGCCTAAGTCAAAATACATATATTGACACGGTATTACTATGGTTTGCCATGCAGAATTCTAAGAAAGGATTTCTGCCGATGTCACATGGTGTGAGTCTTTCGAAAACACAAAGTCCCTCTTCTAGAGAAGAGAGAGACCGCATGGATAAGATCCCTTATGCTTCAGCCATAGGATCTATTATGTACGCCATGCTATGTACTCGTCCTAATGTTTCGTATGCTTTGAGCATGATGAGCAGATACCAGTCAGATCCAGGTAAACGTCACTGGATAGCGATCAAGAATATTCTTAAGTACTTGAGAAGGACTAAAGAATATTTCTAGATATTTGGAGGCGATGACGAGCTAGCTGTAAAGGGTTACAGTGATGCTAGCTTCCAAACTAACCAGGATGATTATAGATCGTAGTCTGGGTTCGTGTTTTGCTTGAATGGTGGTGTTGTGAGTTGGAAGAGTTCACAGAGGCTAACGTCATTGATCCCTTGACCAAGGCTTTGGCAAAGAGAAAGCATGATGGTCACACTAGGTCATTGGGCTTAGAGCCTACACTGATTGGCACTAGTGCTAGTGGGAGATTGTTAGTTAGAGCCCTAGAGCCAATCATATGATGATTGTTGTATAGACTCGATGTATCATATTCCTATATACTTATAAAGGTATTTCTTTATGGTTATTATACTTACTTGTATTGGTGCCAAATAACTAAATATAATAGCATCCTTGAGTAGAAGGTTCTTATCTATATCAATCGATTGGTTGAATTGATAGTGAGATGATATAGAGAACACTACTCTTAATCATTCCTAGTCAAGTATTAACATTCAGGGACAATGTTAATGCGATGAGACTGACATGTAGGTCAACTCGATGACTTGATCTCACAAGTCATGGATATAGAGATATCAAGTTGACACATGGGTATGCATTGAAGAATATATACTGAATGACCCGCCATGATAAAGTATCATGGATCGTTATATGAGTGTCATATACTTTCTCATGTGACTATTAGTATGACTATCAATCCTTGGACTTGAAGTCATCATGGTTCCCTACATAAGGAGTTGATTATAGATCGTAGTCTGGGTTCGTGTTTTGCTTGAATGGTGGTGTTGTGAGTTGGAAGAGTTCACAGAGGCTAACGTCATTGATCCCTTGACTAAGGCTTTGGCATAGAGAAAGCATGATGGTCACACTAGGTCATTGGGCTTAGAGCCTACACTGATTGGCACTATTGCTAGTGGGAGATTGTTAGTTAGAGCCCTAGAGCCAATCATATAATGATTGTTGTATGAACTCGTTGTATCATATTCCTATGTATATAAAGGCATTTATTTTGGTTATTATACTTGTATTGGTGCCAAATAACTAAGTATAATAGCGTCTTTGAGTAGAAGGTTCTTATCTATATCAATCGATTGGTTGAATCGATAGTGAGATGATATAGAGAACACTACTCCTAATCATTCCTAGTCAAGTATTAACATTCAGGGGCAATGTTAATGCGACGTGACTAGCATGTAGGTCAACTCGATGACTTGATCTCACAGGTCATGGATATAGAGATATCAAGTTGGCACATGGGTATGCATTGAAGAATGTATACTGAATGACCCGCCATGAGAAAGTATCATGGATCGTTATATGAGTGTCATACACTTTCTCATGTGGCTATTAGTATGACTATTAGTCCTTGGACCTGAAGTAACCATGGTTCCCTACATAAGGAGTTGCATACTTTGGCTTCGTCAAACGTCACCCATAATTGGGTGGACTATAAAGGCGATTACTGGGTATGTAAAAAATTATGCGGAGGGTTGTGAGTGATATAGATGGGATCTATCCCTCCTATATGATGGAAGTGACATCATTATTTTTGATAGAGTGAGACCACTAAGTGCATGGTCATGCCAAAATGAGTCAAAATTGGATTAAGAGTAATCCAAATTAAACTAATTGAGTTAGACTCAATTTGATTCATGTGTCCATTGAGTCTAATTTAGATTATGACTCATTGAATCAATTTAATTTAATGGATAGAGATTCACTAAATTAAATTGACTTGAATCAAAGGTTAGATTTGATCAACCATGGGAGAATTTAAGTTAAGTTTGACTTGACTTGAGAGGGAAGATGAATTGTCAAGTTTGACTTGACCTTGACTTGACCAAATGCCATGACATGTGACTTGGCATAGGGCCGGCCAATGATGATGTGCCACATCATCAAAGGTTACATGAGTGTGTGCCACCTCATAAGGGAGACCAAGAGTTGTGACCCTTGGTATACCATGGAGATAAAAACTCCTCCATTAAGTGGTCGGCCACTTATGTGTGCATTTGTTGTGCTTGTGTAACTCCATCTTCTTCCTCCTCTCATCTTTCTCCCTCTCCTCCTCCTTGGCCGAAACCTCCATGAGTGTTAGCACACTCTAAGGTTTCTTCTCCATCTATTTTGTTCGTGTGGATACATATAAAGGAGTGTCCACTTGAACACTCTCGAGATCCGGCAACTTTGGACGAGCGGGATAAGCGAAGGACTTCACATCAAAGGTATAAATCCCTACCATGTAGATCTAGAGTAGATCTAGGTTAGAAAACATGTACACAAGAAATTTTAATCTTCACACAGATCCAGTGGCATGAAACTTCGGGGTTTCCGCAACGGAAAAAAGCGGTTTTTGCGGCCCGAAAGTCCCAACAGTGGTATCACAGCCATGTGTGAAGCGTGTACGTGTTTTATTTTGGGTTTTATGAAAAACTATAGATCTATAAGTTTCTGTATATTTACTGTTTTTATGTATTTTATGAGTATTTTTCTCGTAGAAGTGAAGCAACAAGTGTTTGGACACTTGTAGGCTTCGACTACCAAGAAACACCTTCCGAAACGGCAAGGTCTCGCCCAAAATATTTTGGGACAGCGGCTTAGGGCACTGTAAGATCATCGTGGGATACTCGTGAGACTCATTTCACGAGAAGGGGTGCTTACCCTAACCCCGCAAGGGGCATTGTCCCGCGATCGCACCTGAAAACCGCTAAACGGGACCGCCGGGAAGTTGTAATTCATAAAATTGTAAAACATAGTAGAAAAAATTACTAAAATTTATGGAAATTACATAATTTAGAATTATGTATAATTTTTGTGATGGGCATGGCCCAAATACCCAATAAGACAAAATGTGTTGTAATTCATATTATGGCCTGTGCGCCATTTTGTGTGATGTGCGTGTTGTATTTGCTATGCGACCTGCGTGTCGTGCCTTTCTCTATTTTAATATTCCTATTGTAAAATAGTTTTAGACTCAAATGTAAATCGAGTTTCACCTTTTGTAATGTACAAAATGAGGAGGTGGAAGGTCCACTCGAGGAGGAGTTACGAGGAGGGTGCGAGCAACACGTGGCGGTCAAAGGGAGGAGCTTGGAGAAGCTGTTGACCCTAGGTTGACTGTCTGATTTTCTCATTGGCTTGAGAAGATCATAGTAGGGCCATGACCTAATCACAATTTAATTAATTACTTGTGTGTGTGTATGTGATGCATGCTAAAGTAGAGTAATAAATAAGAGCCTTAACGATTAGATTAGATTTAAATCGAGCATATGATGAACCACGATTAGATTAGATCTAAATCGCATATATGATACACATTAACGATTAGATTAGATCTAAATCACATCAACTCAAAATGCCTACCATGCCGTGATACCCATCACTACCTCGATCACATGTTGTTGTTGAATCTGCCAAAGCAGAGCAACGCATATTATCTTGGTAGGGTACGGAGGGACAATCTTGGTCCCGCCTATCAATGCTTGGGTGAGTACAAACTCAATCAGATTGAGTAAAAGTAGTTAAACTCAATTGGATCGGGTTTAACTATAGGCATTTTCTAAGGGTTGGTAGATAGGTCAAAATCACATTTATATTAACTCTTGGGCGATTTAGCCAAAGCTAACTCAAGTTTTAACATACATGCGGATCTTGATCCTATAAACAAGAGTTGCATAGAGATGTAATTGGTAATTAGATACCTACCGATCATACTAAGTCTTGGCCGATTTAGCCAAAGCTAACTCAAGGCGTAGTATGATGTGGATCTTGTCCTGCAAGAATTATAGCTAGTTAGTAAGAATCTAGTAGGTGTGGTTTGACCACATCCATGACTTGATTCTACAAAAGTTCTATAATTCAGTGGGAGCATCATTTAGTTAAAGGCCTAATTAAATGATTAGTGGAATATGATATTTATTTTCTGCATTTTCTGTTGTAGATTGTCATATCGTCAAACACGAACACCTTCTCCCTGTGTTTTGTCGTTGATAAAGACAAGTTCAATGGAGCTAACTTCCTGGACTGGTACAGGAACCTGAGAATTGTTCTCACACAGGAACGAAAACTGTACGTCCTGGAGCAACCTATTCCCGAGGCACCTCCTGCCACTGCCACGCGAGCAGACAGAGATGCTTACAAGAAGCATCAAGATGACGCATTAGATGTGTCCTGTCTCATGCTCGCAACAATGAACTCTGAGCTTCAGAAGCAACACGAGTTGATGGGTGCTTATGATATGGTTGAATATCTTCGTCAACTATATCAAGGACAAGCTAGGCACGAGAGATTTGAGATCTATAAGGCACTGTTTCAGTGCAAGATGCAAGACGGGACTCCCGTAGCTCCATATGTACTCAAGATGATTGGGTACATAGAAAACCTACAGAGGTTGAATTCCCACTTAGCCAAGAGCTGGCCACTGGCTTGATCTAGAAATCCTTGCCAGAAAGCTACAGTCAATTCGTCATGAACTACAACATGAACAAAATTGATAAGCCACTACCCAAGCTGCTTAGCAAGTTGACAACTGCTGAGCTAAACCTTAAGAAGGTTAAGCCCAACTCCATTTTGATGGTGTAGAGGCACAAAGGCAAGGGCAAGCCTAAAAGTAAGGGAAAGTCCCAAGCCAAGGGCAAAGGCAAGGCACTGAAACCTAAAGGAGGGGCTGCCAAGGATGCTACCTGCTTCCACTGTGATCAGACCGGGTACTGGAAGAGGAACTACAAAGTGTACCTGGAAGATCTTACGAAGAAGAGAAGTGAGACCTCTACTTCAGGTTGTAACGCCCGCCCTCCCTGCTAACCCTAAGGGACGGGGCTACGATACTCCATGTACAAATTTTTCTTTTTAAAACAGCGGAAGACTTAAAATAATTTTTCTTAGTTTAATAAAAACTTTTCTTTTGTTTTTCTTTTCATCAAATCTGAACTACACTATCATGGCATCAATAACATGATATCAAAATTAGTAGAAACATAACATCAAGTCACACATACGGTACTACAATTCATGATACCAAAGCATAGTTCTTTAAAAGTTTTTAAAGCAGGTTCTTATTTGGTTGCCTAGCCACTGCCACACACATCTCCTTGCCTCTCCTGCTGCTCCTTTAGCTCATCCAGCTTTTTCCTTTATCTGTGGTACAAGGAAAGTAAGCTATGAGCACTCATGGCTCAGTAAGTTCCTTTCCTACTCACTAAAACCAAAAATCATCACATGATCAAAGAATGTCTCAACATAACATGATCTCAACTAGTCATGGCATAACATATCATACTCTTTAAGCATATCATGCAACATAACAAAATCATAACTAGTCATGGCATATCATCTCTTAAAGCATAGCATGAAACATAACATAATCATATCTAATCATGGCATATCATAGTATCATCATAAGGTGGCATGGCATATCAAGCTCTTAAAGCATAGCATGAAACATAACATAATCGTATCTAATCATGGCATATCATAAATCATAGCATCATCACAACATGATCATAAGGTATATGCAATATGATTTTGAAAACATGTATCCGAAAAACATGTGTATGTCTCATGATCTTTAAAACCATTTCTTCTTACATATATACTTGAACATAATATCAACATAATCAGGGCCCCGGCTTGTACCACACATAGATAAATCACGTAGATATGCGCGCTTCCTAAGTATATCCAAGGTAGCAAGTCTTGAATCATACTAGGAACTAGGTCCGGATGACACAGCCATAGACCTAGGGTCGTACTAAGGAGCCCATCCCTTTGTTTTTACTAGCCTGGATCACACAGCCAAAGGCCTAGGGGCTGATTAGGAGCCCACCCTTGGTACAAGCCTTACAAAGTAAAGTAGCATGTATAAAAATGCATCATTTAGTCACATAGCATATCATAGAAGTATGCATCACTTAGGCATACGTTATGTCATAAAAGTATGCATCACTTAGGCATACATCATATCATAAATAGTATGCATCACTTAGGCATACATCATGTCATAAAAAGTATGCATCACTTAGGCATACATCATGTCATAAAAAGTATGCATCACTTAGGCATACATCATGTCATAAAAGCATGCATATTTTCACCACATAGCATATCATGAGAGCATGCATATTTTAGGCACATAGCATATCATCAAAGCATACATATTTCTAGCCACATAGCATATCATGAAAGCATGCATATTTTAAGCACATAGCATATCACCCAAGCATGCATAGTTCTATCCACCTAGCATATCATGAAAGCATGCATATTTTAAGTACATAGCATATCATCAAAGCATGCATATTTCTATCCACATAGCATATCATGAAAGCATGCATATTTTAAGCACATAGCATATCATCCAAGCATGCATATTTCTATCCACCTAGCATATCATGAAAGCATGCATATTCTAAGCACATAGCATATCATCAAAGCATGCATATTTCTAAGCACATATCATATCATGGAAAGTATAAATCACAAGCATACTTGTTTAAGCATAAGGGTGTATCATGTGATTATACTATCATAAGAAACATGGTAACATAGTTAGCTTGGGTTCTAAGCTTCCTAATCCCTTGGGTTCTTATCATGGCCGAACCCCCCTTAGATCTCAATTTAGGTAAAAACAACCTCCATGCATGTGGAACCTAAATTATCATCACATCAATTTCATAGGAAGCGTTATAAGCATGATTAACTTGGTTTCTAAGTTCTCCAAGTCCCTAAACTTCATATGGCCGAACCCTATCAGGTGTGAAACAAGGTCCCAAATGTCATGAAAGCATGGAAACCTTAAACCATATTTATAGCATTTTTTCCAAGTAACATAGTAAGCATATTTGAGCTAGTTCCTAAGTTCTTCAAGCCCTTAACATATGTCATGGCCGAAATTTAACATGTATTCATTAGGGCTAAAAGCAAGCATACAAGCATGTGAACTTGAACTAACATCATGTATAAATTCATAATAAGGCATCATACAATGGGTATGGCCGAAACTTACCCTAGCCTCATTTTAGGTCATTAAACAACATATAGCATGAGAACTTTGGCTTTCTACTTATCATATTTCATGTAGAGTGACATGAGCATATTTAATTTTTGTTCTAGGGTTTCTAGGGCATCTATCCCTTCATGGCCGAAACATACAATGGTCCATTTAGGTCATGGAAAAATTATACAAGCATGTGACTCAATCAACATATTATCATATTTCCATAAGAAGCATTTTTTTAACACAATTGGTTTCAATTCTAAGGCCTCTAGGTCATTTAAACCCTACTTGGCCGAGACTCATCAGTGTTTAAATTTGCTTCAAATAGCCTAAAAGCATAGGAAGTCTTACAAGTTTCATAGCATGTATAAAGACAAGCATAATAAACATACATGTGAATTGTGTCTTAGGCTTCCTAGGTTTCTTTCCTTTTTCTTTTATTTTTCCTCATGGCCGAAACCTACCAATCTCTAAACTAGGTTTTAAGTGGCCTAAAGCATGGAAAACCTAAGTAAGTTTCATGGCAAAAATTACTAAGAACATCATATACAAATTTGGTTCATAAACAAGCTAGGACCCTTGTGATCTTACATGTCATATATCATGTAACTAAATTCTCTATACCCTAATTAAGCATGAGAGCATTAAACAACTTTCATATCTTAATATCACAGAGGTCTTGAGCATGTTAAATTTTGTTTAAGCTTTTCTAAGCTATCCATATTATCATGGCCGAAAATCTTAATGAAGAGTTCATGAATTTCTAGCAATATTCAACATGCAATTCTTTAAGAGAACTCTATATTCTATCATATAAATGTTGGTTGCTACTCGGAAAACCTAGAGGTTCCACTGTACAAAAATTTTGTACAAAGGTCTGAACCTTTTCCTAGCTACCATGTGTTCTTTTAAATTAAATTTTGGATCGCCTGCGAAACTCAACACGTTTGATCCAAAACTTAATCTATTTGTTCTTTTAGGTTTTGACTTGGATCTCTTGCGGTACTTAACACGTTCGACCCAAATCACCTTAAGTTATTAATTCCATTAAATATTAATTTCCATAATTGGTTCCCAGTACTGACGTGGCGAGGCACACGACCTTCTTGGATATGGGAGCAACCACCACCGACTAGACAAAACCTTTTATAGAAAGCTAATTTTTAATTTCCTAAAATAACTTTAGGTTAACCGAAAAGAACAATCAAATCACAAGGAAAAGAAAAAACAAAAGAACACAACATCAAAAAACATATTCAAAATGCTAGAATCGTAAGCCTCTTGTATTTGGTATTATTTCCATAAATAACTAGTATGATGCGGAAAGAAAAATTACCAGTTATACCTTGTAGAAAAACCTCTTGATCTTCTACCGTATTCCTCTTCTAACCTCGGACGTTGTGTGGGCAACGATCTTCCGAGATGAGAAACCACCAAGCACCTTCTTCTTCTCCTAGCTAGGTTCGGCCAACATAAAGAAGCTTCACCAAGGACGAAGAATAAAACACCAGCCAAGCTCCAAGGGATACAAGCTTTCTCTCCTTCTTCTTCTTCTTCTCCATGTAGTATCCGGCCACCACAAGAAATCCAAGAAAGAGATAAGTTTCGGCCACCACAAAAGAGGAAGAAAGGAAGAGGATGGCCGACCACAATAATTTTCTTCAAGGATGAATAATTTCGGCCACCACCAATGCTCCAAGGGATGCTAGAGATGAGAATTGCTTTATCTCCTTCTTCTCCTTCCTTGATCCGGCCACAAACAAAAGCTCCACCAAGAAGATAGGTTTCGGCCAACAAGAGGAGAAGAGAGAAAGGGAAGGGCCGGCCACCACACCAAGGAAAAGAGGGAGAAAAATAATAGAGGTTGTTCACCATGAAGGCACCCCTACCCCTTCTTTTATATTCCTTGGCTTTGGCAAATAAGGAAATTTATTTATAATAAAATTTCCTTAACTTTCCTTGACAACAATTAATTAAGAAAAAAATAAATAAATTTTCCTATTTAATTGTATGTGACCGGCCACCTCATGTAGAGCAAATAGGATAATTTTAATCAACATTTAAAACTTCCTTTTTTGTCTTTGGAAATTTTAAAAAATAAAATTTCCTTTTAAAATCCCTTCATGGTTGATAAAAAGAAATTTCTATAATTTTAATTTTCAACATGTGAATAATTTTTCAGAGAAAAAAATAAAATATCTTTCCAATCTACAAATAAGGAAAGAGATCTAATCTCTTTATTTTAATCTTTTTGTAGATCTTTTTAAAGAGAGATATTTTAATTTTAATTCTCTGTAATAAATTATATCTTCCACATAATAAAAATTAAAATTAAAATTATTTTTAATTTAATGGGGGCCGGCCACCTAAGCTTGGGTTCAAGCTAGGGCCGACCACCCATGAACCAAGGCTTGGCCGGCCCTAGCTTGAACAACAAGCTAGCTTGGCCGGCCCCCTAATCATGAGTATGAAGGTGGGTATAGGTGGGTATAGTACTCTATAAATACGAGGCTACGATAGGGACCGAGAGGAGGAATTGGTTTTGGTCTCCCGATAAAATTAAGCATCCCGTGTTCGCCCCGAACACACAACTTAATTTTATCAATAATAATTCATTCCACTAGAGAACTATTATTGAACTACCGCACCAATCCCAAATTACATTTTTGGGCTCCTTATTATGAGTGTGTTAGTCTCCCTGTGTTTAAGATATCGAATGTCCACTAATTAAGTGAGTTACTGACAACTCATTTAATTAATATCTTAGTCCAAGAGTATTACCACTCAACCTTATTATCATGTCAGACTAAGTCCACCTGCAGGGTTTAACATGACAATCCTTATGAGCTCCTCCTGAGGACATTATCAACCTAGTATCTCTAGGACACAGTTTCCTTTTATAATCAACAACACACACTATAAGTGATACCATTTCCCAACTTATCGGGCTTATTGATTTATCGAACTAAATCTCACCCATTGATAAATTAAAGAAATAAATATCAAATATATGTGCTTGTTATTATATTAGGATTAAGAGCACACACTTCCATAATAACCGAGGTCTTTGTTTCTTTATAAAGTCAGTATAAAAGAAACGACCTCAAATGATCCTACTCAATACACTCTGAGTGTACTAGTGTAATTATACAGTCAAGATAAACTGATACCTAATTACACTACGACCTTCCAATGGTTTGTTCCTTTCCATTATGGTCGTGAGCTATTGTTTATAATTTATAAGATACTGATAACATGATCCTCTGTGTGTGACACCACACACCATGTTATCTACAATATAAATTAATTGAACAACTACATTTATCATAAATGTAGACATTTGACCAATGTGATTCTTATTTCTAGATAAATATTTATACCAAAAGCTAGACTTTTAGTATACACTCTAACAATAAACATTGTTACTTAAATTTAAAGGTCTTCCTAACCCTAAGATCTTTTCTTGGCCGAAACATATGAGTGGATTTCTTTTGGTTCCAAGTAACTTTTAAGCAAGAAAAACCAACAAAAGACCCTTAGTAATT